>NC_060267.1:40335771-40635771 GCF_021613505.1 Equus quagga
ATGTTAGCTCAGGGCCGGTCTTCCTCAGCCAAAAGAGGAGGATTGGCAGCAGATGTTAGCTCAGGGCTAATCTTCCTCAAAAAAAAAAAAAGAAAGAAAGAAATCAAAACTTCATGGCTTGGAGAGACAAGCACAGGTTAGATTCTAAAACTAGGACTTACAGCCATGGGGTAGTTAGTAGGGGATGGTCATGGTTTTGAACAGAGATCTCCATGGGTCATAAATTGATACAAACAACTACTACTCAAGAGGAATCTGGACCTAAGACATTTAAACTTTTTCATTCAAATGCCCAATTTTTCTGAAGTAGTCCCTCTACCCTGTAAAAAGGCAACTATCTCTAATGCCTCTTCACTTGAATATGGTTGTGTTCCTTTACACATATAGTACACGTACTTTTTTAAATTCGAAAACAAAATGAAATTGAATACACGGCAAGGGAGTTTTTCTTTTTAACCTAGAAGAAATGTTTTATAACAATTTCCAAGTTTACAATGTCCTCTCTATTAAGCTATGCATTTGCAAAAGACAATTAAGTAATTGCACAACAGTCTATATAAACAAAGTTAACTAAGAGAGTCAATAAGAAAGAAACATAGCAATGAAGCCAGAACTTTGTATCCTTTACGAAAATATATACTAAGCTCCAAGGAGTTCTTTTTAGGGTATGATATGTAAAATTTGTAATATAGTCACCAACCCAGGAGAGCAAAATTACAGATTTTATTCCATTTCAAAGTTTCATTATTTCTCCCACAAACCGCCAAGGAAAAACATTCTGTAGACTTTACTAATACAAAACATTCAAGAACTAAGATTAAAATAGCACATTTAAGCCTTACTAAAGCAATATTGGCTAATTTGAAATACTATGTAATTCAAATATTCTCTAGCTAATTCCTTTACTTAAGAAAAACAGAGCACTAGCTTATATAAACCTCAATTAATTCAAAATTGCTGGCAGGGGGACGATTTAATAATTCTTAATTTTAGCAGTAAACAGCACTTTTGAGTAACAAAAATAACTTGATGGCTTCATATTGACTATTATACTTTTAGGTATAGTGAAATTAAATTATGTGTCAGCATTTAGCTCTGGTTTGCCTTGTCTTCTTGGAAAAATCATGCAACAGCCTTGTGATTCTTTTTATCAAGTCTGTTTGTTAATGATGCTTGCACGATCACAAAGCTCTTTAGAAAACTTGGGGTTGAAATATGCCGTAATTCTTACATGTAGCTTTCAACGATAAACAACCTTTATTTAATGCAAGCTCTTTCTTTGGGGAATTGCTTTCAAATGAAGGTGTATGCAGGGTATTCGCATATTAGGACAATTCCTGTAGTGAGTAGTTGTTGGTTAGAACCAAATGAAAGTTTATGTAGTATATTATTATTGTTATTATTATTATTTTAGTTAACTATTTATTAAAGATATAAACCAAAGCTAATTTTAAAATGTTAGGAAAAGTACTTTGAAGAAGATCTAAACACTAAATTGAGGTAACTCAAGATACCCTTAATGAATGATTTATTAGCAGAACACATTTTTATTATTGTGTGTGAGAGTTCTCAAAATTGTCATGTTGTTTCCAATGCTCCATCATGCCTCTGTGATTTTATAAATGGAAGAGCAAATTTATTTAAAAGAGAAACACACTTTAATCTGTTTCTTTGTTCAAAGTAAGTCTAAAAAGTTACAACAGAGTAGATTATAATACTGGAATGCTTAGGCTCTTCTGAATGTGCTGAGAATAATCAATTTGTTCAAGTTTGCTGAACGAAATCTTTAATTTCATTGGGAAGAAAAAGACTCATTTTTTTCCCCAGGAATGTATACAACCCAGTTTTTACTGCTAACGAGTATAATCTATTATCTTAAACTTTATATAATAAAACCTACCTTTTTTCTTAATGGTAATTAATAGCCTGATTTTTACTGTGAATAAAAGGCAATTCTAATGTATAATCACATGTTTAAAGAATAAATTAACACAAATTGTCATAAGATTAGCTAAAACTTTTTTTTTGAATAGTAGAAGTTTTTCTTAAAAGATTATTTTAAAGTTCTAATTGGATTTAATTTTTGAAGAGGACGTTCTCATTCTAGTCAAAGATAGTCAACATTTTCTCTATTAGGAGAGATCAGGAGAGAGGAAAGGGACTCCCAAGTAGATAGTCACATCACACTAATCAATGCTTGTGGTGAATAAAGAGGTAGGTACTGCCTTCTCAATTTAAATTTAAGAATATATATGACAATTTCAAAGTAAGATTTTTAATTGATGTAGGTTTTCTTTTTTTTTTTTTACATCTTTTTTTTTGTAACACTCTGGGTTCTAGCATTCCTTGACAAAAGCCAACTTAATAATAAAGGAAAATTTTGTTTTGTTTAAATCAAGGATGTAAAATCTGCCATAACCGTAAGCAATAGACCAAGCAGAATATTCAGGAAAGATTATTCAGTTTCTCCTTATGTGGCACTTGTGGTTTACTACTGACAATAGAGTCATGATTTATTCAGCAAAAGCTTTTAAGTGCAGTAAATATTATTGTTTCACACAGCAGCTGATAAGAAAAATGGTTTTTAAGTTGAATTAGAAAGCAAGACTTATAGCAAGATTTTTGAGACAAGACATTACTTCTTAAATCATGTAGGTTAGGAGTAAGAAACAGGAAAACCTGCACTCATAGTAAATGTTGAGCTAATAATAAGGGATAAAATTATGAAGTAGCATTATACTTCACATATTACAAATATATTTATGAAGAAAGAAGCGCCTATGAGATGGTTACAAGTCTAGGTGAAGATACAACTCTCTGGAAGGCAAGCAGACGCACCAACACTCTAGGAAACAGTATTTCTGTCCTCTAGGTTTTTTTCTCTGTGCTGCATATAATAGGAAAGCAAAGGGGTTGTAGTTCCTGTCCTCAGGCCTGCCACTGTATAAGCCTGAGGGTTTTTTTTCTATAGGATAAGATCGTGGGAAATGGGGAAATGAGATTACCAAGGACACGCCTACAATGGTAATTAATTTGGGGGCTAAAGACTAGGAACATGATGAAAAATGTTAATATTTTTTGAAAGAACAGGATTACTTGTATTCTATTATTTTTTAATTTAATTTCCTCTCACTGTAATTTGCTGGTTGACTATTCCATACTTCATCAGACTGACGACTTCGTATTAAGCTACCATGAGCCTATCAGAAAACTGATAGTTTCTGTTCTAATTCTTTAATTTACTCTTTATTTATATTATATTATTTAAAATTGTTTATAAGGCAGTTTTTGAGGAGAATACTGATAGTTAATGAAACAGTATTTGATATAATTGAAGTACCTTGTAAGTACAGGATATCTAGGTGTAAGAGGTAAAGGATCTTCTCATTTTTGAGACGTGCTATAAAAGCGAGTTCTTATATTTATGGAAATATTTAACAAGGAAATGGAGAGCCAGAGAGAGAGAAAGAAAATGGAATATTTTAATTGACATAAAAAATTTGTGATACCAAATTAAGATGAGTGTTAAATGAGTTGCCATAATAATATAGTTGACTTAAGAAGAAGGGAATTTTGGCTTGCTGGGAGTGTTGTCTGTCTTAATTTTACAAAATGTTACAAGTATAACGTCTTAATTGCTTTGTTGATTAAATTCAATTTTTTCCAGTGTACTGTTTTAGAAAAGCATAGAAATTTTTTTTTTATGGAATCTAAAGTCTTAGGTCATAATATACCTGGCTTCTAATATCTTGCTACCTGAAATGTGGACTCTGGACCATCAGCATCAGCATCACCCAGAAACTTTTTAGAAGTGCAGAGTCTTGGGACCAAACACAAACCAACTAAATCAAAATATTTTTTTAAAAAGGTCCTCAGGGGACTCATAAACACATCAACGTTTGAGAACACTTTTAACATATCAATATAAAAGTAAATATATGTATAATTTGTGCATATCTATCAACTTATCTATATGCCATCATATTTATTTACATTTCTTCCCATTTCAGGATTTTATGTATTATTTTACTAACCTTGGTGAAGATAGGTGAGGTCAATAAAATAAGAAACTATGACTTAAGGAGGAACTAAAAAATAGAGCATCACAAATATACCACTAGCAAAGTTGTGAAAAAGTATCTTGACCATTGAAATTTTACTGGTGATGACAAAAGTTCTTAGCTACTTCCTTAAAACTTGGTTGCTTCATCAAGTAATTACTTATTGTGACTCTTTTAACAGATAAATATACTAAAAAGGAGCAGAATTTATCACCCCAAAATATTCCTCTTTGGCATAGGATTATTTTAAACTGGTTATTTTTAAGAAACTGCAGACACAGGAGCAGCTCTGAAAACTAAAATTCAGCCTTTTGTAGGGGACATTTACATTTATAAGGGAAATTTCCATTTGTAGAGTGTCTCGCTCTCTGTACTTGAAGGAGAAGGATGACTCTAAATCTCTAGAAACTATTATCAACAGAGAAGGCGAGGACTTATATCTGCATAACAACCTTGCCCTTCTTTACTGTGCAATAATTATGTGTTAAGGTACATGTGTGTTTGGGAAGAAGAAATTTTCCTCTACCCTTATAGATTCTTCTCTCTGACCTAGGAATCAAGTTGAGACAGATTAATAGGAGAAAATCAAATTTAATTGCATATGTATGGGAACCCCACATATATGAGACAGTCAGAGAGCTGACATACATGAGAAGTTCAGAGACAAAAAGGTAAAATGAGGTATAAATGCCATCTTGAGCTAAGGAATGGGGTAGGGTCCTGAGGTGTCAGAGAGGAGGAGCGTAATTCATGGGATGATAAGAAGAGCAGATGTTCACACTTGAAGTTTTGTCCTGCCATACAGATAGGTTTTAAAAAATTATTTATGATAATAACTCTTATTATGGGCAAGGCCCTCAATTTAATTCTTTAAGGAAGAGATAAAAGTTTCTCTTGAGCGCTCAGGGTCTTCATTGCCTTTAGCTCAAAATATTTCACATGTCAAAGCAGCACATCTTGGGAAGGTCTGTTCTGAACCCCTTCATGTACTGAAAAATAGCTTCAAAAATCTTTTTGGTAACTTAAAAATTTAGAGTTTTGCTAAGTTAAGTTAAATAATGTAAATTTGTTGAATATATAGATCATTTCTAAATAAGATAAAACAATGAAATATTAATTACTGAACATTGGTTTACTGGCTTTTGTCTTCCTATTACAGAGGAACTAAAGATATTTGGGGCTGTTTGTAAATGTATCTTGTGCCCCCTTAAAGGAGTGGACTGTAAAAAAGGTGTTTGCTTCTGGAAATTATGAAATGTATTCATAAATCTTCCTATCTGCTGAATGCAGGTGTAATGGAAAGTTCACAATTGCTTACTTCTTAGTTTTCACTAGAAATTAAAATTTCTAAGGGTTAAAATTCTAATTCATATATGTGATTAAAATTACTAGAAATAATAAAACAACTCTGTATACAAGGAAAGCAGGATTTTTTTTTTTTTTTTGGTTAGAAAAGACATGAGGTGTGAAGATGCATTTTGTTAAGGGAAAAGAAAATGAATTTGCCCCAAAATAAAGCTGGTTATTTCAGAATAAGAAAGAGGAGAGTAAAGGACAAATTAAATAGAAAATTGGGAAAAAGGAAAGAGAGAGAGAATTTTATCTTGTATAATCCAGTTGGTTAAAATTGAATGCATTTATTATGATGGTTGTAAAATTAAGCTTTAAAATCAGTAGTGTAAAACTAAAACTTAATTTTCTTTCTTTACTAAAAAGACAGTTTTCTTGGACTATTGGTCTGCCCTTGAGAGATTGTGAAAAGGCTTTCTTTACCTTTTAAGTAATTTGCCTTGAAAGCAAAGATTTTGTGTTTTATCACAATAATTTTATCAAGTCTTTGATTGGTTTTGCTAACTATGTAACCTTCTGTATTTGTCTTTGAAATCTTTTATTGTCACTTTAGTCAAATAGGTAATTAAATATTTTTTCATAATAATCTGTGATCCTATTTAGTCAAGTGTCCAAACCTCTTGATATTTTTGACAAACTTCCCCAAATCAAATTATAAATCTTGTCTTTTTGACCTCAATATAACTATGGAATTTTCTAGTGGGCCCCTGGAACTTCTCAAAAGATTGGTTCTCTCTCCTTATTAAAAAAAAAGGAGCTCTTAAACTAATTAACCTTATTTGACATGTCAAATTATGTGGAAAGCATTGTCAAATAAGTGATGCTAATCTTTTGAGACTATGTTTGTATGGATATACGTTATTATAAGGGGTTCCAGAAGTTGTATGAAACTCTTAGAAATCTGTTGTGTCCAGGTATGTTATCACTTATAATTCTAGATATTATCGTGAAGTGTTGTGTGTTACAGGAATAACCAGGTTTTCTTGTTACTTGCATTATAACGAACTCTCATCAGATGTTTAGCCATGGCCATTTTTAATTCTTTTGTCATTTACAGTTATTGTTTATACTCAGATGATTTTGCGAAAGTGTTCCCGAAAAAGTGCTTCATCTTCAAGGAGATTCATGGAAAAGACTCATGCAAGCACACGTTTTTTCTAACTTTAAGATCATAAAACTGAACTTGGTAAGAATGTCCAGAACTAAGGGAAAAACATGAATGAAGCAGGACAAGAATTAATAATATGGGACTCAATGAACTGAGGAGGATGATTATAATTTTTATGACTTTTTATTTGAAACATTACTGCTTCTTTAATGTTTTGTTTTTCCAGATTTAAGGAAACTTTTTCTCTTAAGGTAACTATGACATACAGCAATTTTATAAAGCATATGTTTTTGAACAAGGATGAAGCAATTTTTCTCCCTACCTGATCCCTCTGGAATTTGGAAAACTCTTAGTGAATGAGTATTCCTATTTTCATGACAATATAATTATTTACACAAGTTTAATAAGAACCTATTCTTCTTGTAACAGTACACAGTTGGAAACTGGTTATATCATCAAGGCTTTGACTGGAAGGTCAGATTCAAGAATGTGCATAGAATGCCAAACAGCTTTAAGTAACTAAGGTTGACTTTATGGAGCCAATAAAGCCCCTTGGAAAAGTGGCTTGGTACCTTACTTATAGGGTTCCTGACAGCCTAACCAGGTGTAGGGGAGGAAGATGTATTCCTTTACCCTCTAGGGTCTTCTGGCTGCTCTCAGGATTAAACCACCATGAGACAGGATAAAGGAGAAAATCAAACAAAGCTTAATAACATGCATACATGGGAGAAACCCAAGAAACTAACTTGCCAAAATAGCAAAGCCACCACCTTAAATACTGTCTTTAGCTAAAGAAAGGAGGATGTTGGGATTAGTGTTTTGGGAGTTCAAAGGGGAGGAAGGCAATTCACATGGAGATGGAAAAGCAAATATTTATAAACAAATGTTTGCCATTCCTTGCAAAAACAGTGTGACATGGAGATGACTTTGATCAAATGGGCCTTGTTAGGTTCCTCCCTGTCTATCACACCTAGTTTATATTATACTATAGTTATCTTATAGTATTAGCTCCTTCCTGGAACAGGGCTTCTATCTTAAATTCTTTTAGCCAATTAGGGGGAAGGTCAAAGTTTCTTTCTGAGTCTTCTGTTCTTAAAAATAAGCCAAAGAGACACATTTTGGAGTGGCAAATTCTGATACCCCACACAGCCTAATCAGGTGAGTAAGGAAGATGACTTCCTGGCATGTGCAGGAACCTCAGGATATTTGGGGGAACTCAAGAAAAGGGGAATTCACCCAGCTCTACTGGTATCGCCAGCAAAGTTTGATGATAAGTCCTTGACTTGGCTTGGCTTCCTAGCCTTGAGAATCTTTTAAAAGTTCAATCTGAGATTTCTTATGAAAAGTTCAGTCTTTTAAAAGTTCAATCTGAAATTTGTTATGAAAAGTTCCAGTTAATCACATTTAAAATAGCCTATATGGGGGCTGGCCTGGTTGCATAATTTTTAAGTTCATGTGCTCCACTTTGGTGGCCTGGAGTTTGTGGGTTTGGATCCTGGGCGCAGACCTACACGCCACTCATCAAGCCATGCTATGGTGGCATCCCACATACAAAAAATGGAGGAAGACTGGCATGATTGTTAGCTCAGCAACAATGTACCTCACACAAAAACAGAGCCTATGTGATCAATTGCTATTCTTGCTGCACTTACGGAAATAATCAGGGCAAGTTTATTGAAACTAGACATTTTGCAAACAAATTTGTCTGAATTTGACTATCTTTAGTAGAAATGAGGATGATTTTAGAGAGAAAAATTATGTTTCAGTAGCACACCTTTGTGGATATTAAATTCTAGTGCTATTTTTTTGTCTTTGAGGTTTTGTTTTCTGTCTATAAACCGGACTGGATCCTGGATTTTTCTGGTTTCTCCCAATACCTGGCTATGACGCTCCAAACTAATGTTTCCAATTTTCTCCCATCCTTTTGATTTGGAGTTATTGAGAACTAAAACTGCCCTTTGTCCTGAAGCCCTGCAAAGTGAAACTAGACAACTTGATATAAACTTCAGAGAAATCACCACAATTGCTTATGTTTAGAGCATATTCTTCATGCCTGTTGCTGGATGAGCCACCCAGAAAGTTTACTCGTACACCAAATGACATCATCAGAGATATTCAAACTGCAAGCCAGGAAAATCTGTCAGATTGTCACTGCCTGCCCTCACTCTATCTGAAGATGTTTCAAGCCTGACATCTAGAAATCTTTTCAACTGTCAGCTCTCAGGACTTAGACATTGGGTTTATAATTTGCTCTGACCATTAGCCTTTGTTTTTCTCTTGTTTCCACAGAGCTGCATTATTAAATACTTGATTTCTTGCACAATATGGGAGCCCAGTACATCAATGCCTCCTCAAATGAGACTTTGGGACATTGGGAACCCAGTACATCAATGCCTCCCCAAATGAGACACAACTGTTTAACTGAAGTGACCTATTCTCAGTACCGAGTGACTGGTTCAATGAGATATGGAACAATCTATCAACTTAGCTTCTGGACTGTGAAAGTTCTCACTTGAAGTTTCAAAGGCGGGGCTAAGGGAAGCAGAATTTGTCACCTCATGATATGCTTCCCTGGCATAGGATTATATTAAACTGGTTATTTTTAAGAAACTGCAGTTACAGGAGAAGCTCTGGAGACTGAGTAAGAAAGACTCTGTTATAAGAAACACATTTATAAGGGAAATCTCCACTTGTAAGAGTGTCTCCCTTTCTGTAGATGTAAGAGAAGGATGACTCTAAATTTCTAGAATCTCTTATCAGTAGAGAAGGCGGTGACTTAAATCTGCATAACAACCTTATCCTGGTTTGCTGTGCTTTTCCTGGTCACCTTCCATGACTGACTCTCCCCATCCCTAACATCATCTTTTGTCTTTAGCTGGAGATTGTATTTAAGGTGAGGACTTTAGCCATTTTGGAGGGTTACTCTGTTTTCCTGGGTCTCTCCCAGGTATATAGGAAGTATACATGTTATTAAACTTTGTTTTTCTCCTGTTAGTCTGTCTTAGATCAATTTAATTATTAGACCAGCCAAAGAACCTAGAAGGGAAGAAGGGGAAATTTCTCTGTCCATACAATACCATCTGGAAGAAACAAAGGAGTTTAAATTTTAAGGATTTTCCCTTATCTAATCCAAAGTAGATAAGAAACTGCAAATTAGAAACTAAATATAATTTATCTTCATAAAACAGAACAGATTAAGAAGCATAGTCCTGATAACACAAGGAGAGCTTGAAATGAAAAACGTCTTACATCATTCTACAAAAGTAATAGTTTTTTTGTGAGGAGAGGAGAAATACTTTTCTTAGTTCCTCAATGCTTAGTTCATTATATTTCAATAACTATCAAAATTGACTATAGGGGAGCCATTTTAAAATGGAGTCTGAGCTGCTTTTCCAGAGAAATTGTGTTGCTGTCTTGAACTGGGACTGGACCAAGCCTTAGGATTGGACCAGAATGGCAACTATTTTACAAGGAATTGTTTGAGAAGTCAGCAGGAAAATGGACATCCTGATCACAAAGACTGAGGATTGTGGAATTTCTCAATATAGAATCAATCAACGTTTAGCCAAGTCTAGCTCTCTGCCTCCAACTCCAAGTAAAATTCTTTGTAACACAATTTCCCTTCTTTGCCTTTAAAAGCCACTCACTTTACTCCCTAGCGGGACAACATTTGGGTTTCCACCTGAATCTGTGCTCCCCTAATTGCAATCCTTTGATCCCAAATAAACACTTTGCCACTTAAACTGGTTTACGTTTTTGTAGATTGACACAACCATATAATATTCTTAATTTATTTAGACCTACACTTCACAGGAACTCAAAGCAGCCCATACATCATGAAAAGACTAGTAAACACTTAATAAAATTTTTACATTTGGAATTAAAGGTTACTAAAATGTAATCCTACAGTTCATTTGAAAGGAGAAAAATATATAAAAATTTAATTTCTAAAAGGTAAAGAAATGGAAGTTAAAGGAGGCTAACTCATTTCGCCAAAGCAACAGTGATATAGAGTAGCATTACCAATAGTGGGCAAGATTTGTTTTGACATTACTTATTTGCTTAAATAGTCTCAAAATTCCAAAAAGAAAATTAACTTTTATCTAATCAGAAATTTGGAAATGACCACCTTTAGTGATTATAATTTACCTTTATTTTAGTCAAATCATTTCTAAACATTTCCTGATTAAAGTTTAAAAAAATTTAAATATGTCAGAAAATGAGTGTTCTGTAAATTATGTTTTCCTTTTCTTGTGTTTGACCTAAATGCTGTATATTGAATTATAAACCTATGTTTCTTGCACAAATACATGGACATTATCCCTAATGAAATATTATCCCTGTAATTTTTATTTTCAAGTGGCCCTTCATCAGAAAGGAGGATTTGTTTTAGACTGGAAAGACCGTATGGGCTTCCCAGCCAGATAAACCTGTGCTGTCCTGACTTTGCTGCTTCCAAATTTTGTAATCTTTAGGCAGTCATTTAATTACTCTTAATCTCAACTTTCCTATCTGTAAAATGGGAATAATCATGCTTTACTTATCAGAATGAATGGTACTACATCTGAAAATTGTAGCCCATAAGAGGCTTTTAATAAGTGAAGAAGATTTTATTGTTGCAGTTTTTAGTGTTATTATTATTTTTCTCATCTTGATGCCACTTCCTTAAGCATCCCTGGTTTTATCAGTGCTCCAGTTTTCCAAAAGCATAGTTATCTTTTTTGTTATTAAAACATTTTTTAAAATCATACTCATTGTAACTCTTGCCCGCCTTTCTCATTGGGAAGCAGAATTCTTCCTTCAGAGCACTACTAACTGAAGAGGATCAAGGCTGCCCCAAGGAGAGAAGCCCAAGGCGTCCTGGCCTACATGCCAATCTATATCATCCTCCAGGATATATAGGACACGCTGACCTGTTCTGTATCTAAAGTTAATATGATCACATGATAACCAGACCCCATCTGCACTGATACTATTTTAACAAATTTTCTACATGATCGTTCCTTTGTCTTGTAAAAAAATAACTCACATACCTATGCCTCATAAATTTAGCTCTACCTTCAACCCATTGCAGCTCTTCACTGCCCATGGGTCCTGTCCCCATGCTATTCTCTAAAAGAGCACTACTATCAGATCAGAAATCTTTCTTTCAACTTCTCAGCTCACCAAGCCCGCATCGTCTCTTCTGAAGGCCCGTATGGGGATGTTGCTTTGCTGGCTTGTGAGCTTAAGTTCTGCTAAGTGCACTTTTCTTCCTTGTGCCTTCCTCTTTTTCAAGGATGGATCTAAATTCACTTCTCCATCAGGAACCTTCTCAGACAGCTGTATGAATCCACGTTTGCTGGCCATGGCTACTCTATGGGGCAAACCATGGCATTCAGTCGGAAGAGAATCAGTACCTTAAGCCTGAGGTGATAAAGAATGAATTAATCCTTTCCTTCCTAATATTATCTCTAATATATAAATTTTACATGGGCACAGGTCAACCATTTAAGTCATTAGGATGGTCGCCAATCTCCAAGACTCCCATGGCAGGCTTCTTTTCCTAAGGCTGGATTAGGATCCCACCCTATGGCTCCTGACCACACTCTAAACCACAGGAAAGTCACAATCAGGACTCTGGTTCAAGGAAAGTACCAAAGTCTAACCTTTTGTTGAGTACAGGAACCCTTTCTTGGGGGAATGGCTCCAGGATGCAATTCGGTAGAATGTGGCCCAGACCAGCGGAAAATTCTTCAGTGTTTTTGTCTATTCTTATTTTATCTCTGGGACCATTCACCAGGTACCTATTACTGCCAGATATAATAGGGAAGATATACAAGCGATGCAATGCAGGGGGATGGCCCCATCACCCCTTGCTATAGGAACCCCACAGGCAGAACCATGGGTAGGATGCTGCCGTAGGTTCAGGGTAGAATTTCAAGGTAATGGGCCCTTCTCTTTCATCTCTCTTCTTTTGCTTTTTTGCTTCCTAGGACCATAGGAGCTTCTAATTCCATTCTTAAGGACACACCTTTGGGTTTGCCTTTTAAATAACACGGCAAAATTTGGTCTACAAGATCTAAATAAAAGGAGACATTTCTTACTGTAATAGTCTTTGGCCTCAATACACTCTGAATGAGGAAAATGGCCCATGAATTGCATCTTAAATTTTAATACTATTCTTCGACTAGACTAATTTTGCTGTTGCCTGGGAAAATGGTCTGAATCCCTTGTATTTAATCATTCATGGCCCTAAATCAAGATCCTAAACTAAGAGTGGTTTGTTGCATGTGTCTAGCCTCCCCCCTCCTTTGGGGTCCAATAGGACTGTCTGGGCACGCACTCCGACTGGGAACAGTTGTAGGACTTTATACCCTAATTCTGGGACTAGTTCACTTATGTCTGGGTTTTCTGTGTGTCTGTGTTGGTAAATAGCTTAAAATTGGCTGTTTGGGGACTGAGTTTCTCAGTGATGGTAACAAACTATTTTTAGAAATTACCTTGTTTGTTGCAGCACCTTGGGAAAGGCTCCCTAAAAATGGAGATAGGCGTAAAAGGCTGGCAAGATAACCCAGCATATTTTAAAGTTACAGTGGCCATTTTGGGCTCCTTTTGAGCTTTCCAACTGAGAAACAAAGATCTTTAAAGAATCAAGGCTCCACCACTGGGAGATCCCCTGGTTTCTGGGCCTGATCACCCCACTGGCCCCAAGTATGGTGCCTTCTCTTGGAAGTTGACTCATTGAGTATTTTAGGCACCTACTGAGTTGGTTATGAGGATAGGAGACCTATAATTTATTCTGTAAACTGTCTTGCTGGGATTGTGTGCCCTGGCATGGACATTGTTATTTGTGTGGCCCTTATCTTGATAACCCTTGGGAAGAGGCTATCAGGGTGAGACCTGACCCCCTTTTCCTTTGTTTCATTCATCACCCCCTCTGTTGTCACCAAGTTGAGATTAAGTTCAGGTCAGACCTGAGCAGAACCTGGAAGTTCTGTAAAACTGAAAGCTTGAAACCCTTTTGCCAGGAACTTAACTCTCAACCATGGTGCTGGGAACCCCAGCACCAAGCCAGCTCTAGGCTTTTGCCTCCTGCTTCCCTGGCTCTCCTTGTGCTGGCTCAGGGACTAAGTGCCCAGGCTGGGTGGGACTTGACTAAATCTTATAATTATGTTGTCGCCTGCCCTCAGGCTCTGCACCCTTTCTCTAGCCACTGTTAGTTGGACATCAACTTTACTGCCATGGGGACTTCCTCACGCATCCCTGGAAACTCACATCTTGGATGCATTTTAAGTCATTGGAAACACTTTCAATTGGATGAGTTATGCCCCAGAAACTCCATCTTAGAGAAAACTTGAGGGGTTTCTCTGTGACTTTATGATATAGTTGGACAGGTATATCAACCTACAGTGTCATTTGATTTACAACCCAGTTTCTGAGAAATCAAGAGCAATTTCCTTGAAAAGTCCTTTTAAGACTAGAAACGCAGCTCTAGAGGCAGTTTAGGTTCCACCCATTTCCCTTAACTCAAAGAGCTTGCAAATCCTCTAGGGACTATGTAGCCCATCGCTAATTCCTAAGACTGAAGGAAAAAATGGGAAAAAGGACAAAAAATGGCCATAAGAGCACCCTCGCCAAAAATCTAGCATCTTGAGTGTCTTCTCCACAAATATTAGCAAAAAGGCTCAAAACAAAATTTGGATTCATAATTGATGTGCTTTATATTACTGTACCTGATTGATGGCAGTAATTTTAAAACAATAGCTTTGGATATTCTGTGTATGTGTGTCTATATGTATGTTATGTATGTGTGGTATTTTACCTTGGGATGATATGGCCAAAATTAAGAGCTCTGTTTCTTGGCTTAAAGTAAATTCTTACATAAATTCTAAATGTAATAGAAATTAACCCAATATCTTTCAAGTTAATGTGATGTGAAGTAATCTTTGGTAACTGAAAAGTTATTTAGGATTGTTGGTTTGATTAAAATGGATGTGTCCTTAGAGTTGTCAGTATTTGGATATGATGCAGGCATGCAGCCTGGGTTTACTAGTCAAATAAACTCATGTTGTCTGTTACAAACTTGTCAGCAAAATAATAGCTCAGAATGATAGCTGATTTTGTCTAATGCCTCAGGAAGTTTTGTAGGCAATCTTAATAATTACTGGGAATGATTAAACTAAATAGACATGAAAAAGATAAAAGTATTGTGTGAACTTTGTAAAATAATTATGTGTTAGGCCAAATATATTTAAATAACTTCTAAAATCTTTCCAGTAACTTGAAACTTTGAAATTTTGTTAGGGAAATTAAATGATAAAAATTCACTGAGTATCTAGGTCACTGAAACATGCTAAACATGTCTAAGTTTATCTACTTTTGGCTTATTATAGAGAAACTAAAACTTGTTTGGGTGTGTTAGTAAACATGCCTTGTGTTTTATTACTATTAACTAGCATGTATCTGGGAATTTTAAAGTGTTTAGAATGTTGATATAAAAGACTTCATAATTGCTTACCTTTTTGCTTTTTACTAGGGTCTGTTAAGTGTTAAAAATTCTAACTAATATGTGTAACTAAAGTTACTAAACATAAGGCAAATATTTCTGTATACAAGGAAAGTAAAATGTATGTTTTCAGTAAAGAAGGTATAAAGAATGGAAGTATTTTTGTTTGTTGGTTTAAGAAAGATAAATTTATCCTAAAGTGCTAGAAGGGAAGAAAGAAAGCATGGGACAAACTGAAGGTAAAAAGAAAGTTGTAGAAGGTTTGTGAAGGAGAAATTCTGAAGAGAGTTTTATGCCTGGTCAACTTGGCTAAGATTAAAGTAAATCTGATTGAGTAAATGAGTTTTAATGTCAAAAATAAGCTTATGAAAAAATTAAAATTTGTTTTTCTCTCTCAAAAGGATAATTTTATTGAATTTTTGATCTGATTTCTATAAAGACGTTATAAAAGGGCTTTCTTTACATTTACGTAAGTCCACCTAAAAGACAGAAAAACTATGTTTTGTTAAAATAATTTTCTATGTTCAGAACTGAGGTCTCTCTTAAGATTTTTTGACTGTTTCTATTGTCACTTTGAATAGATAACTGAATGTTGTTTCCTATCTGAACAAGTGTTTTAAAACTTTTTGATATTTTTGACAAACCCCCCACCCAAAAAAACGTATTCATGTCCTGAATGAATGCTTTCTTTGAAGTGGTAGAAGGAAGAAAATTTCTCTGAGGATTTTCAGAGGGCCCTTGAGATGTCTCAAAGAAATCTGCTCTCTCTTCCTATAAGAAGGAAAATACTAAACTAACTAGGCTTATTTGGTCTTTTGAATTACATGGGAAGCATTGTCAAATAAGTGCTGATAAACTTTCTTAGGTGGTATTATGTGAGTGAATGCTATTGATATAAATGTTTTAAAATTGTATAACATTCCTAAAATTCTGATCTGTCCTGGTTGTCAGCCATAATTCTAGTTATTATCTTGAATGTTGTATGTCATAGAAGTAGCCGAGTTTCTTTGTCAATTGTCCTTTTGAGTCATTTGTCATTTGCAGATAGTTGCTGTTTTGCTCTGATGCATTTTGCTTTTGCAAGTATGTTTCATCTTCAGAGAAATTCATGGAAAGGGTTGTGACACAGAATTCTAGAATACAGGTTTCTGATAAACTTTCAGAGCATAAAACTGAACTGGGTAATAAATAACAGATTTCTAATGGAGAAAAGGATGACCTCATAAATCTGCTAACAGAAGATTGAGATCAAGAACTGATTATACAGGACTGTATGATCTGATGAGGATGATTATAATTTTTTATGACTTTTCTTTGAAACATTGTTGATTTTTTGATGTTTTGTTTTGTTGTCTCAGATTTAAGGAAATCTTTTTCTCTTTTCTCTTGTGCTAACTATGACTTATAGCAATTTGGTGAAATTATTGTGAGCAGAACTGAAACATTTACCTTTTCTCCCTACCTTATCCTTCCAGAATTTGGAAACTCTTAGTGAGTGAGTGAGTTTGGTTATTTCATGGCAATATAGTTATTTACATAAATTCGATAAGAATCTGTTCCCCTTATAACAGGACACATTTGGAAACATTGGTTATATAACCAAGGCTTGGACTGGAATGTCATGTTTCAGAAGAACATACTGGCTCAGATATGACAAGACAGCTTTTGAGGAATAAAGGTTGATTTTCTTGAATAAAGCCTCTTGGAAATATTGCCCTGGTACCTTGTTTACAAAGATTCCAGAAATCTTACTGGTAAGTAAGGAAGGTCATTTATCTGGCAGGTGCCTGGAAACTCAAAATATTTTGGGGGACCTTGAGAAGAGAGGAATCCACCCAAATCTGTAAGTATTGTAGGCAAAATCTGATGACAATTTCTTAGCTTGGCTTTTCTGGCCTTGAGAAGCCTTTAAAGTTCAATCTGAGATTCCTCATAAAAAATTCCAGCAAAACTGATTTAAAAGAGCCTGTATGATCAATAGCTATTCTTGCTGCACTTATGTAAATAATTGGACCAAGTATTATTGAAACTAAACTTATTTTGCAAAACAGTTAATCTTGATTTCATTATCTTTTATAAAAAAATGAGGGTGCTTTTAGAAAGAAAAATTATGTTTCAGTAGAAGCTATCATACACATTCGTGATATTAGATTCTAGCTCTTCTCTTTTACAAGATTCATCTATTACTAATCATAATGTCTCCTTGTGTCCATCTGTCTCTGATACCCTGGAGCTCGCTGGCCACAATCAAACCTTTTCCTTCAACTCTACTTCCCAAATACTAACTAGATTCACCTTATCACAAGGGGATCATAAACAATGAGTTCCTAAGGTAATGTCCCCAACCTATCAATACACATAAGATGGACTATATCAAATTTGGGATGAATATATTTGGCAGTTCCTAATAGTGGTCATCAACTCGGTCAAAAGGCCACTCTATTTTGGGAACAAACCAATCACACTTGCAATACGTGGCCTAATAACACCCAGCCTATGGGACAAATTCCCCATTATATGTGTTCTCATATCACATCCTTAAAAAAGTACTGATTGGTTTGGTACTGACTGGGATAGAAGGCCCAGCACATGTTAGTTAGCCCCTAATGGCACTCAATGGTTATGTGGCTCCAACTTATGGCCTTGGTTGCCACCTGGGTGGATTTGACAATGCACCCTAGGCTTTGACTGGATAAAAGGTGGAACTGCATTTACCATATCTCCTGCTAACCTACCCGATATAAAACAATGCTGGACATGTTCTGTCTTCCACTGGTATGATCACATTGCCTCAATTTTCCTTCCCCAATTAGGAATCGAAAGTATCATCTGGCACATGGAAGCCCTAAACAAATTTACCACAAAGGCATTAAATGATACACAACATAGCCTTTCACAGCTCTATTTAGAAGTATCCCAAATTTGAAAGGCAGTCCTCCAAAGTCTAATGGCACCGGATGTCGTGACAGCAGCACAGGGGGGCACTTGCGCCATTGTAAAAACCGAATGTTGTGTCTAAATTCCTGACTTCCATTAAAATATCTCTGGCCTCCTATCTGATATGAGTCACCAAATTAAACCCATGTCCAACTCTCCCCTTTCCCTAAACGATTGGTTGGACTCCTGGTTAGGTCCAGGTCTCTGGACTACTATCAAAGCCTTATTCATTGGGTTAATCATATTGCTTGTATTTCTTATTATAATCTGTTGTCTCTCATTTTTTGTCTTCCACATGTCAACAAAGTTTTGCCTCCTGGACCACTTCTCGCCAGATGATTCTCTCATCTCCAGAGGATCTGTTTACCTTGTCTGCCTTGGACTTCACAGGCACAAATTTCCAGTCCACTGAACTTCCTGCCCATACCCCTATAGCCCCATTTAGGGACAGCTCTAAGACCTTGTACAGCCAGAAGTAGTTACAGAAGATTGACCATCGTCCATCCATATCCCCAAAGGATTTCAGAGACAAGTGAGTTCAGAGGGGGGTTTATGATGAGGATCAAGGCTGCCCCAGAGAGAAAAGCCCAAGGCATTCTGGCCTACATGCCGATCTATATCATCCTCTGGGAAGTATAAGATGTCCTAACCTGATTTGTATCTGAAGTTATTATGACCACACAATAACCAAACGCCACCTGCACTGAAACCATTTTAATGATATTTTTCACATGATCTTTCCTTTTTCTTGTAAAAAAAATAACTCACATACGTATGCCTTATAAATTTAGCTCTACCCTAAACTCATTGCAGCTCTTTACTGTCCATGGGTAGAGTCCTCATGCTATTCTCTGAATAAAAGAGCACTACTACCAGACCTTGAGAGTCCAAGAAATCTTTGTTTCAACTCCTCAGCTCGCCAAGCCTGCATCACTAACCTCTCCATCTGCCTCCTTGATCCCACTCTCTCATCTCCCCATGGAATTTGACTCCCCATTGATCTGTTCTGTGCCTTCGATCTTTTCCTCTCCATTAGCTATTTCTCGTCACCTTATGGATATTTTCAAATCTCTCTTATCCACATTCCCCAAATCCCCAGATCAGTTCCCTTCAGCATCTAAAATCCCATCTTTTTCTTGGCTTTTACCAACACATAACTTCTGAGATGGTAGTCTGCATATATGTTTGTATATATTACCTTCCTTTCTCCTTAGCTCATTGCCATCTTGCTTTTTTCTCCTCCAGTTTACTAAAATTACTCTTACTTGGGTCACCAACCTACTTCCTAATTGCCAAATTTAACAATGATTTTCATTCTTCACCTAATATTTAACTTCATTATTTGATGCTATATTTACTTGGTATTTGATGCTTTCTCCTTCTTTCTTGTGAAAGACATATTTTACAAGATATCATGAAATTTAAATTGCTTTTTCTCAGTTTGCTTTTTCTGCCCCTCTTCTTCCTTCCATCTTTTAAATATTGAAGTTCTAAGAGTACTTTTCTTTGTCACTTTCCCTATGTGATCCTATCTGTTTTGATGACTTCCATTTTCTCTTAGAGTCGATGATTCCCTAATCCAGACCAGTTTTCCTAAAATCTGATCTACTTTCTTAATATCAGATGCTCCTTGGCGCTCACATATTCAACATGTATCAAACTTGATTAATTATTTTTCACCCCCAAAACTTCTGTTTCTCTGAGATCTCTATCACTGTTATTGAACTCAAGATGAACCTGGTCGTCGTCTTCTACTTCTCTCTCCCATGCAGTCTCATGTATTTGGTCACCAAGTTCCATTAATTCCACTGTTTTAATAGCCCAAGGGTTTAAAATCTCCTATTTAATACCCACTGCTGCTACTTTAGGTCATGTTCTGTCAATCTTTCATACGTTCAGTAATGGTCTCCTAACTCTACTTTCTAACTCTTTTTAAGCATACATTATTATTCATATTGTCATTTAAATGCATCTTTCCCAAAAGAAATAGTTGATTACTTTAATCTTCTGATAGCAAAAAAGGCAGGTTTATCATAGAAGTTTTGTGAACTAAAAAGAGAAAGGAATAAGGAATAAATATCATCTGTATTGTAGTTCTTTTCAAGGTGTAGCTACTCTAACATTTTACTGTATAGGATTTCATTTATTTTCCAAGTAGAAATATACTTATTTTAACAAAAATTAATATGTTAAAATGTGGTTTGAAAAGATATCTTTTTACCCTTAAAAACTATGATACATGTTCTTATATCGACATGCTACATTTTTAATAATTTATAAATTCTATGCCATATTATAATAAAATTCTGTTCATGACTTATTTTACTACTATTTTGGAGTACTATGTGAGATTTAGTATTTTCTCCAGTTTTTTGGGCTACTATTGGAAATCATCTATGTCTTTTTGCATAATAATGATTATTTCCTTTGAATTATTTATAGAAGCAGAACTGCTGAAACACAGACATTTTGTTTTTGACACATTTCTATAGATGACACATTTTTTATAGAATTCTCTTCAGCAATTGCTATATCAATGTATATTCCTGGCTGCTGTTTGGATGTTGTCCTCTTTTCCCCTGAATTTCATCATAAGTATTTTAACAATTTGATAGGTAAAAAGGGCATCTCATTGTTATTATTAAATGTTTATTATTATTATTAACTTGTTAAATAATTTCTTGTACATTGCATTGCTGTTCACATTCTTAGCCTGCTTTTTTCTTGATCATTATTTTTAAAAAACAAAATTTGAGTGCATTTTATATATTCTAAGGCTTTTAACATTTGCCACATGGTACTTATTTCTCCTCAGTATTTATCCTTTAAATACAAGTTGATCATTGACTTTCTTTGCACCATTTCCATTTTCTTGCCATTAATCTGTTTCTCTGATCTATAAGCAGTTGGTATATAATAATACTAATACTGCCCTCACAATAGGGCATTGTATTAAGTGAACTCATGTTTGTTTTCTCAGTAATTAACCAAATTCTTTGCACGTATGTGATTCTCAGTGCGTTGAATTAGACTGTTGCAATCCCTGCAAACACCCACAAAACCACATAAATTTTCCATCCTGTGTCCCAGCATGAAGAATCATTTGCTATTTCTTGTATCTCCCTCAAGAGCTTTTGCAGTATTATTTTGTAGTTAAGAGCCCAGGCTATGCAGGCAGTGAAACCTAGGGTTTGAATTCAGGCTTCGCTCTAGTTATGTGACCTTGAACAAAGACTCAGACTTTCTGTCTGTAAAACAGAGGTTATTACAGTATCTGTCACACTGATACACTATAAGACTTAGATGTCTACCCAATTTGAGGTCACCAAAGAATTAGCACTTGATAAATGGCTATTATTATTATCATTGCAATCAAAGGTAGTCAGATACTCCAGATGAAGTGTAGTACTATAACTGTTAGAGTCCAAATTATTATTTATTGTATTGTTAACTTATTACATGTTACCTGTGTTCCCTCTACAGAACAATTTTATGAATAGATTTTCAAGTATTTAAGGACACTTTTTTAGACAAGTTACATAGAAGTAAAATTTTAAAAATTCAATGATTTAGATGTTAGGAAGAACAGTAGTGAATATTCTTTTTATTAAAGTAAATCACATCAATATAGGTAGGCTGTTAATCTTAAATAGTAAGCAAATTCCTGATATGTACATATCCTTCAATTTCCATTAGGGAATAAATGACTATAATTAATCTATACTAATACGTGGCAACCTTCCTATCTTAATAAAACCCAGATAAATGAATTTTTAATAGAAATAAATGACCATGAAAACATTTTAGAAATCTATTAAGTTCATGTTAACAAGAAAAAAAAGTAAAATGATATACACAACATTTCTAGCAGTCAACAATTGAGCTATCTAATTATGCATGACTTACGCATTTGAAACAGTAATTAAGTCAAGGTCCATTATAAATTCCCTCCGCATTATACTTTTCCAAATTTCTATCTGTTCAAAGCTTGCTTTTGGGATGATATTTCCTACTGATAATACTAAATAAATACATTTGATAATATTTCTTGTTCTTCACTTCTAATGTTTGACATCAGCCAAAGTTCAGGTGTATATTCGGTGACTTGCACATTCAGAAGATGAATTTTAATGAATATTATGTATAGGATTACATTGCTCAAGTATTTCTCCCTGCTCTTTGGATATACTGTCAAAACCATATGCTGGGAGACAGTAGCAGTCTAGTCACTGAGTGTGTTAATAGGTTCAAATAGACAAGGAAAAAGGGGAATATCTGGGAGCTTAGGGCAGCAAAACATCTGTGATTTCATATAAATACTTATTATTTGTTGTACTTAGAAAGACACAAAGGGAAATAATCAGTCTTAACAGTCACTCACAGTTAACATTGCACAATAAAAGAATGGATTTGCTGATAAGATCATTAAATTCACCAAAGTACGCACAAGATGTTTTCAAGCACATTCAAGGTGGAATATTAATGACAGTGACAATGAGTATCTCCACAGAAGTGCATGTTTACTTCCATGAGACCGTTGTCAATGTTTAGGTACTTGTAGAAATGCAAAGGGGAAATCTAAATTGCAACCCACTTTATTGCACGTTTTAGTCTTTAATACTTTACTATTTAGAATGACCATGCAATATCAGCAGAGAAATAGTTCCTTTCCTGAAGTTGTATTATATTTTCAAGGTTGGCTTTTAAGGACTTTCAGGACAATAGTCATTGTGGCACACTAAGAGAAGGTGAGTTTTCTATCGAATAAGTATTTACAGTTGACATACATGACAACAGACTTTTCTAGTTGTTTTAAAAGCTACCTGAATAGAGAAATGAAGAAGGTGTTTTAAAACCTACTCTTTTATGAAAATGTTACAATGCTTGTACTCAAACCCTCTGGGATTTTCAAACAGCAGTATTTAATCAACATGATAATATTATTCCATACAAAAAATTACTTATTACAAAAGAATTCATTTTTTAAATTGTGATTAGCCCTAATACACTTTATTATGGGTAAAGTGACTTGGTTTGCCCAGGATTTTCTTGGTTTCAAAATTGAAAGTCCCATGTCCTGAGAAGCCCCTCAGTCCTGGGCGAACTGAGATGGTTGCCAACATGGTCACAGGTCACTTAAGTACACGTGCCATAAATATACAAGATACAACATAAAACCAAGAATAAGACTGTCAACATGACTCATAAAATTTCAAATTCACTTTAAACGGGGCAAAATTGATTTAATTATTCTGATTAGAGAGTATTGTGTTGGTGTACAGTCTGTTTAAAATAAAAAAAGAAGTACTGCTTAACATAGGTTATAACAGTGACCAAAATTTACCTTAATAAGATACTTACTTCTGTAAAAATTCTTCATAGCCACAGACACTTAGAAGATGATCTTTGGGGAATAACCGGTCATTCTTACAGAAGTGCAGAGTTTCTGCAATTAGGTCTTTGACAAGATAATTAGCTAAAAACAAAGGTGAATCATAAAAATTAGTAAGAGCTTATCATATATAAGCTGGGAAAAAGCTTCTGAGCACAAAAAAATGATACACACATTATGAACCATTGCAACTTTACCTAGCTCCATCAAGGGAAATTAGAATGAGATGCATTTCATTTATTAGTCTAATTAGATTTGCAGATATTTTTGAAAAATATTGTTTGCATTTTTTTTATCAGTCTGTCTTCATATTACATAACAGGGCTAGGTATTGTATTCCTCATGCTAAAACCTTTGGTATATTGTAGCTCTGTGTGAAAATATTTTATTGTGGTTACCCTTAGGGACTTGGGAGATGCCAAAGAGATTACACAGTGAGTGATAAGTGGCAAGCCAGAAGTCTAACCTAAATCTGTCAGATGTCAAAGCCCATGCTCTTAATGATTCTAAGTCTCCACAGCTGATTGTTCCTCCTCTCCCATGTAGAAATCAGCCCAGGTTCTATACTGGACAGCATTCTAATAAACTTAATGAACATACACTTTCTTTCTCCACCTTCTCTGGGACTCAAAGTGTAAGCATACTATAGGATAAAGTCTTTATCTTCTCATATTCACATTCCATAATCTACCCCTTAAACTCTTACATGTATAAGCCATTTAATAGTGGCCAGAACCATGTTGACGTGTTACAATAACATTTGTCTTTGAAATAGTTTCCTAATTATAAATGATAAATAGCATAGGGTTCATTTATCATCATAAATGATAATAGTTGAAAATTATATGTATATAATTTAGTATGCATTTAATATGTTAACTTAAATAATTAATATATATCTCTATGCTTTGAATGTGATCTTTTGCTCTCAATCAATGAAAGCCAGTGTAACAGACTATACTGATGACTTCTAGCCAGTGAGAATTTGAACAGCGCACTGCAAGCGCTCAATTGCGTTCTTCTGAGTTGTGTTTTGTTTGTAATGATGCATTTACTTTCCTGTGGCTTCTTTTACTGTTACATCTTTTTGTTTGAAGGGAAAGGTTTTTGACACAAACTGGCTAATAAAAAGTAGTAAGTGATATTGCTGGACCTGCCATGACACAAAAAAGGAAGAGTATAATGCTGGATTTAAAAATGCAGGTTTTATGGTAGATCAAGATGTCATCAAAGAAATGGTTTCAGAAATGAATGGTAAAGATCATCAAGGAATTAGAGATTGTGAAAATGCTTTGGCATGAGAGACAGTATCTTAAACATATTGCTGCTTGAACATACCAACTGAAATAGTATGAATTGAAGCTAGAAGAAAATATGGCCACAGGCAAAATCGTGACTATAAGGGCTTTGATGAAGAAGGGAGACCATTGCCAGTATATGATGGTGGGAAAATATCTCCAAAGACACCAGTTTACTTTAGTTAATTTGATTCTCCCATTTTTCATCTTTCTCCTTGAAGCCAACCGTTATGTGTCCGTGAGTTAAGCTTCTCATCCATGTTGTAAGCCGACAAGTACTACGGCTTCTTTTAAGTAGATTTTATACCTGTGCCTTCATTTTGGCAGATATATAATCTTTTTCTCAGGTTGTTGTAGTCTCTCACTACATGCAGTCCTTCTCAATCTGTTGACCATATTGCCTACGATATTGAAAAGGCTAAGGCCCATTTAAGAGTCTTTAATTATACTACTCTATACCTTATATATAGTTTTTACACATTCTCCTCTATCCCTTTACACCTCTTTTGAGATACAGTATTACTGATTTTTACTAAATCTTACCTCTTCAATTGTGAAACTTCCTGCACTGGTTTCTAGTTCTATCAATTAAAGCCTCTCTCTTTTATATATTCAGTATCCCCTACTCTAAAGATACTTTTGTCTTAAGTGTTTTGTTTCTATGTAATCTTTCAATAAAATCTCCCTGCCTACATTCCATTCCCTTAAGATAGTATCTTTTTCCTTTTTTTACCTTCCCATTATTGTCAAACTTCTTCAAGGAGAACCTCTGCAAACAGTTCTCAATTACTCTTTAATCTTTGCAAACCGACTTCTACTTCCAACACTTGGCAGGTCACAAATGGCCCTCTATTACAGTTCCAACCCTGCATCATCTAAATCTAGAAGGTAGTTGAAAGTAATGACATTTACTCTACAGCAACTTTGGAGCTGGAAATAAGTAGATAGGAATCATCTTCATTGAAGTGATAGCTGAATATTATGGAACAGAGAATTTCTTGTTCAAAACATTTGCTCCTCTAGAAGGATTCCATTTCCCCACTTTCAGGGAAACAGAGTTCTCTTTGGATGAAAACCCCTCACCTGTCTCCTCCTCTTTACTTACCTACATTTCATTTTTCCTTAAGTTTCTAGCAACATCTTCTATCTTTTATCAAAGTCATTCTTGATATACTTTTCAAACTTTCGTTCTTTAGGACACGTCTGTATTATTAGTAAAACACTAATATAAAGGGGTGAAGCGATTGATCGTGGTTTCAGCATAAAGATTATTTTAAAGGGATAACATTTGAAATCTTATCTGAACTTCCCTTATCTGACTAAAGCAGAGAATCCCTAAAATAATGGTAGCCATTAACTTCCTTCTGAGGGAGTCTCCTGCAACTTCCAGCAAGGAGACAAACTGCCTAGCCATTAGCAAAAAATCCAAAAAAATAAACCCCGAACCAATATACCCCTCCATACTTTCCTATTGAAGCTCTAAATGCTCCACGTCCCCACACTTTTACATTAAGTTGGTATATAAACTTTTACCTCTGGGTATTCAGAAGGCTACTCATTACTGAGTAACCCCTGCATGCATGTAAATAAGTGTTGTCTTTTGTCCTGTTAATCTGTCTATTGTTAGGTCATAACTCCCCTTGCCCTCTTCAAATTTAAATAGGAAGAGGAAAAGTTGTCCTCCCAACAGTGGCATAGGCTACTCCATATGTTTTCACGAATGTGTCCTTTCTCCTCTTCTACTTCCTCCTTCATGCCTTTTCCTCCTCCTTCTTATAAACATTTTTAATATCTTTGAGGGCACAGACATCCTCTTTACCACTACACATCTCTAACACTAAACACAATGACCTAATCACCTTACTGAAACTCCTGATAAAAGTAAAAAATGGCCTCTGGCTTGCCAAATTCAACAAAGGATCAGAGAGAGAGAAAGAGATAAGTTGAAAATTAAATACTGTAAATTGGAGGAACAGAAGTGGTCTTCCTAGTTCACAATGATTCCCTCTTCTCCAGCCACTGAAGCCAACATGACCCAGACCCCGGGTCATTCTGATTGGATCAAGGTGCAGCACTATTGATCTTGGCTGTGCAATCAGAATACTGCTTTTAGAAATTTTGAATTGGGTTCAATAGAGGGACAACCTTCTGCAGGTAGCTGGCCAACAGCATTTAAGTTTGAGAGTTTGGCTTTCTACGTATTCTGGAAAAGCAAGGGAAATAAGTCAACAGAAAGCAAGAGAAAAATGAGAAGCAATTATACAAAGAGGAGCTGAGGTGAGAGGCATACAGGAATTTTGGAATAGTTTATCTTTGCTTTTAGTGCATTCTTGAATCTTTGCTGAATTCCCACTCTTAAATTCTGTGAGAAATCCCTATACTCTTTAAAAATTTTTTTCTGCTTAAGCCAACAGGAGTTGGTTTCTGTTAGTTTCAAATGAGATGGTACTAACAAATATGCCAACATAACATTTTTATGTTTGCAGTCATCTGTACTAACTCAGAGCCTTGACTAGAGTAAGAAAGAAAAAACAAAATAATAATAGTCAATGAAAGAAAATATTTATCAGATCATTATTTGTCAAGAAACAACAATTGATATGTAGAAACTCATTTAGTAGCAACTAAATGTTGCTTAAAGAACTAATGTTGTTTTGCAAAACAGTTGTCTATAACAGTGAAATAAAATATTAACTTTAAAGAGATTACAAAATTTAAGGAATCATCTGCTGAGCTTGATAAAATGCAGATTCCTGGGATCCATGCCTAGAGATTCTGATTCAATTGATCTACTAATTATGTTGGGCTGTCCAGGGCTTCTACAGTTCTTACTGTGGGAATAGAGACCATGTATCAATGCCTATTCTTACCTCACAATTTATTTGCATTTCAATGAAATAGTTGTTTCTAATGGATAGGAGCAGCCATTTTCACCTATATATAGTCTTTATCTAGAATTTTTTTAAAATTTAGTTTGCTTTTAATATACTTAAAACTTGTAGTTGCTATTAAGAATTTCACAACAGGAAAATAAGGTGCCCTGGGATGAGCTATGTGAAGAGAGTTCTTAAAAACAATAGCTCAACAAATGTTAATGAAAGTTTTCCAGCTGTGTTCCTTTTACTTCACTTGAAGGCAAAATATTAGCTATTAATGCTTCTTTTAATGATTTCAGTCTGTGGACTCAAGGCTACCTGGCCTATACCAGCCTTATGTAGATTTTTATACTTATTTGCAAAGTTGCTTACCATATGGCATAAAATGAAGTACTTGTGTTGAGTTATCAGTAAAAATATTTACGTGAAACTTCGTATTAGATAAGAGCTGATACGGAAATGCTGTAGTAGTGCTCCAGATCTTCCCCGAATTGGAATTCATGTCAGCTGCATGGTATGTTTCCCTTATTCTGAAAAATACATGTGAAAAAAATGTTTAGGCAAGATTATAAGAAACTTCATGCAGGGTCTGGATGTAGGTGATTTAAAATATGAAAACAATCAGCAGTCAATTTATGGTACAGCGCTATTAGCTAGGCCAGATGGGTGAAGATTACAATTATACCAAAAACAACTGTAAAAAACTGTTCTTTAAGCTTCCCTAGGAGCACCTCATTTGAAGCAATTAAGAATATGTTGTCATTGATAAAGCATGAAAATTCACTCTGAACAATGATTTCTTGCTTCACTGACACTGCTTTTGAAGCCTGAGAACCTCCCCTTGGTTTTTGCCCACGCCTAACTTTCTCAAGGCGAAAGTCATTCATCTTGATTCAAGGATTTTGGTAAATAAATTCTCTTCTTTGTGTCAAATTGGTAAATACCATTTTTGGCTGGCCATATTCTTTAAATTTTTGGATTTTACATAAATAGTTAAACTCAGAAGTCAGTTGTACATTCTAAACAGTTACCTCTTGCTCAGATGAGTCAGAGAACTGCAAAATAGTTTATCCTTGGAGCCAGAAGCCTCAAGTTTGAATCCTGGCTCTTCCATTTAGTAGTTTTATGGTCAAAGGCAAGTTATTTGGTCTGTTTCTTTGTTTGCACAAAAGAGGATATTTATATCTACTTCAAAGGTTTACTGTGAGGACTAAAGGAGAAAAAGGATGTAAAAGACTTCTGTAGAGTGTGAAGCAGTATACCAGAGTAATGTATCATAATTATCATTATGTATTATTATAGCTGAATTTCTGTAGATCCATGTTTTATGCCCACTTATAGAATACACATAAAAGTATTAGCAGCTAGATATTTAAAACTCTTTTAATGATGAAAATGAAATCTTGCTTTTTGTTAATTATGCAAACATCTAAACTTGGTAGTGCTCTTCCTAAAAGGAAAGTTATACGTTCTATGTATAGAATGTATGTCATGCATTCTGTGTAATGTATCAATATACATTACATCCTTGACATTCATTCTAGCTATTTGTGCAGCATTAAAGTAGTACGAGGCCCATTGAAGTAGCTTAATTTCTATGCCTTAAATTCCACGGAAACCTCTTTCCTTGATGGGCCTGACAAATGGAAAAGAGCATATTCACCCAACCAGTCTGGCATGCATCAGAATCACTTTGTTTTCTGGGTCCCATACCCATAGTTTCCAATTTAGTAGATTGTGGAGGATCCCCTAGATTTTCCTTCCTAACAGTTTCCCAAGTAAGCAGTTACTGCTGCTGCTCCAGAACTGCAGTTTGAGAACCACTACTCAGGATAAAGATATGGGGCACTCTTCCTTTTTATACCCTACAACAAAGGTCTACACTCCAGTTCCGGATTGACGAGCTTTATGTTTTAGCATTCAACATATGATAGGATACTACTCAATGCATACATGATTTAAGCTTTTACCATTTTGAGGAATTAAATTTAAAATGCAAATTCTGGGGCCAGCTGTGTCCAAGTGGTTAAGTTTGCATGTTCCGCTTTGGCAGCCTGGGGTTCACTGGTTCAGATCCTGGGCATGGACTTACATACCACTCATCAAGCTGTGCTGTGGCGGCATCCCACATAGAAGAACTAGAATGACTTACAACTAGGATATACAACTATGTACTGGGGCTTTGCAGAGGAAAAAAAAGAGGAAGACTGGCAACAGATGTTTGCTCAGGCACAATCTTCCTCACCAAAAACAGGAAAAAAAAAAAAAACAAGCAAATTCATGAACCATTCTCTTCTAAACCTTTGCTAAGCATCTACTGTAGGACAAAAACTTCTTTCATGTGCTGAGGCATTTTATTGTATTTTTTACAAAAATATCATATATTTCTTGAAAGATGTGGCTTAAAAGTATGTCACGACAAGAAACCAAATTCAACAAATTAGAGAGCCTCTTTAAAAGTTGTATAAGAATAATGCTAATAAGATATTTAGGTATGTTTATTTAAATATTAGGAAAAAAACAGATGAAATTGAATATATAAATCCCTTCTACTATGGCTTTTCAAAAATTTTGGAGACCCTCTTATGAAACTTGGCTTTAAAATTCAGTTTAGTCTTCTTTTGAATTAAGAGACTTGGACAGTACCTAGCATGTAGTAGATCCTCTAAAATATTTGTTGTTGAGTGAAGAGTGTGTGTTCAAAATAATTATGCATATGTAAATTCAATCATTTTATAGATGAGTATTTGTCAATAAAAAATTATTGAAAACCAAGAAAAGTGTGTGTGAATATAACGTATATCTTCCCTTCACTGCTCTAAAGTTTACTATTGTTTGGTTGTCTGTTTTAGTTCTCATTGTTACTTTGAAAGAAACCACTGGGAAAATTTCATTTAAGAGCTTAGAAAATACCCCGTGAGCAACGGACAAATCATCACATAAAATATTTTCATGTCACTATTGCATCCACAAGAAGATTTCATCTAAGAATATTAAATTATGGGGTTTTTTTTTAAAAAAAAGAAGTGATAGGAGGGGCTTATAGTAAGTGTTTTGCCAATGGAGATATGTCAAGTTACATCTTGTGATATTAAGAGAGGTGTTTCTCATGCGTAGAGGGTAGAAATTAGATCTTAGATTTAAAGTGTCAAGTTCCTGGCAATGATTGTCAGTTTGTTACAGTGAGTAGTTTATTCCTGAAAGAATCAATATTGATATCTTTAAAGATCCTAATTTAGGAATCCAAAGTGCCACTTTAAATTCTATTTTGTGAACTAGAGCATGAAATTAATTAAAGATTGAATATTTTCATGGATTGGAGATGCTTTGTTTTGTGTATCTGTATGTGTGCCTTTCACTTCTTCCAATATGGTGACAAGGTTTTTAGGGTAGAGACTTGGCTTTTTTGTTTGCTTGCTAGTTCGAAGTTTGAATATCTTTGATGTGTGGACTAGTTATTAGGCATTCAAATAGCTTTTAAATTAATCATTAAATAAATGACTCAAATCTTTAATCCCAAATGATCATTTAGTAGGAAACTGATATAACTGATAAATAAGCCAAGACATATTTATATGTACATTTATTATATTTAAAATAGCTATAAATGGATAAAAACAAAGAGAACTAAAATGTAAATACATTAATCTTTCAAAACATTTGGGAACCTGAACAGTAGACGAGATGGCATCATGTAAATTTTAATTGCTAATGAGAAACTGGTCTTAAAAAAAAAGACAGCTACCTTTATAAGTTCATTTTTAAATTAGCAAAAAGGCGATCAGTGATGTTTTCTGTAATATCCCCTAGTGATCAAATTTGCTTTTCACTGGACAAACACCCATACATTTGTTTAACATTCTGGCAGCCCATTGAGGGTAAGATTGAGTTATTAAGAGGAAGGCACTCTCATCATTCTAGTAGATTCCAGGGAGGAAGGATAAAGCTATGCTAATTTGAGACAGAGTGGGGGCGGGCGGGGGGGGTGGTGGTGGCGTGAGTAACTGACATCATTAAATGAGAAATTAATTCACTGCAAAGTAAACTATCAACAAACAGCAAGGGAAGGCCTGAAATTATGAAACATTCAACTTCAACCAAATTTTCAAGAGAAAGAAGTGTATTTGACTATAAACAACAAAAACAATACTAGAAGTAATTTGTCATAAATTTATACTTTTCACTGTGCTAAAAAATTACAGAACTTTAACATTTTATATGCAAAATTAATCAGCTCAGTGATTTTAAAGTAAACAAATTGATAAAGGTATGGAAAGTTCAAAACTTAATGAAACAGCACTACTCACTTTTTTACTTTGTCGCAAAAGGAGGCCAGACTCCTATTACTGCCTTGAGGTACTTCAACGAGCTGAATGGAACAACCTATCAGCTTAAAATAAAAACTGATAAATTAATTTCACGTGGAGAAAAGATTAATACAATTTTACAATCTTTGAATTTTTAATGAGGTAATGCATATAGAAAAATGCATAAATCTTAAACATATAATTTAAGTTTTGAGGAACATATACAACTGTGATTTCAAGACCCCAATCAAAATATAGAACATTTTCATTACTTTAGAAAGTTTCCCTACATCTCCTTCTGTCAGTCTGTTCACCTATTGGGTAACTACTGTTATTTAGATTGCTATCACTGTAGATTGGGTGTACAGGCTTACCTCACTTTTACTGCACTTCGTCATTGTGCTTCACAGATAATCGCATTTTTAAAAGACCCTCCACCGGCAAAATTACTACAACTCTCTTAAGGCTCAGATGATGCTGAGCATTTTTTAGCAATCAAATATTTTTTATTTAAGCTACATACATTGTTGTTTTAGACATCATGCTATTGCACACTTAACAGATTACAGTGTAATGTAAGTAAAACTTTTATATGCAGTGGGAAACCAAAAAATTCATGTGACTCAACTTATCGTAATTTATGCTTTATTGCGGTGGTCTGAAACCAAACCCCAATATCTCTGAGGTATGCTTGCACATGTGCTGTTTTGTTTCTGGCTTCTTTCGCTTGAATGATATGTACTTTTAAATTTATCAATGTGTCACACATATAAATAGTTCATCACTTTTCATTGATGATTAGTAGTATTCTATTGCATGAATATTCCACAATTTGTTTATCCATCTACTTGTTGAGGGACGTTTGGGTTGTTTAGATTTTGGATATTGTAAAGAAAACTATTAATTTTCATATACAAGTATTTATATGGACATGTGTTTCATTTCTTGTGAATAAATCTGCAAATGGCTCAGTCAGAGGGTGGGTGTCAGGTTAACTTTAAAAGAAATCATTTTGTTTTATGTATTTCGAAGCTGTTATTAGATACATACATGTTTAAATTTATTATGTTGTCCTGATTGATCCTTGATTGTTATGAAATGATTCTTTTCTTTCTCTAATAATACTCTACCTTGAACTGTACTTTTTCTGATATTAATAACCACATCAGCTTTCGTTTGCTGATTGAATGTTAAAATCTTTTATTTTTCTGACTTTCAACTTATCTGTGCCTTTGTTTCTTAAGTTTCCTCTTGTAAATAGTAGTTAAGTCTTTCTTTTCTATCTACTTCTTCAATTTCTCCCCTTAATTTGAAATGTTTAGTCTATTTATATTAATATATTTATGGACATTACTGGATTTAAGACTACCATATTCATACTTGTTTCTTCTGTTTTATTTTCTTCTTGTTTTTCTCTTTCCCTACCTTTTTTAGTTTGTTTGATGTTTTCCCTTTTCATTTAATTCCTCTGTTGGATTTTCAGTTTTTCTTCTTTGTTTTATTTTTTTAGCGGTTGTGGTAGCTTAGGAATTACAATATGCATCCTTAATATATCACAGTTTATTTGGAGTTAATACTCTACTACAGCATTTAAAATACAAGAATTTACAATAGCAAATAATGTTTACCCCTTCCATTCTTTATGCTATTGTTGTCATATATTTTTATCTCTATATACAATAACTCTCACAGTAAAATACTGTCTTTTTGCTTTAAACAAAAGCTGTATTTCAGAAAATTAAGATAAAAATAGTTTTTTATATTTACCAACATATTTACCATTTGTACCACTCTTCTTTGTTTCTAGATTCTTTCTGCTGTCATTTTCCTTGCATCCAAAGTACTTACCTTGGTATTTTTTGCGTGCTTATTTGCTGATAAATTTCTCTCAACATTTGTTTATATGCTAATATCTTTATTTCAAGTTTTGAAGCATATACTAAAAGGATATAGAAGTATGGGTTCTTTTTTTTATAGAACTTTAAAATGTCATTCTATTGTCATCTGGCTTCTATTGTTTTGGAGGAGAAATTTGCTTTAATTCAGACGGTTGTTTTGCTGAATAAAATCTCTTTTCTCTCTCTGCTGCCTTTTTTGATATTTTCTTTATCTTTGGCTTTCAGATGTTTGACTATAATATGTCTACAAGTGATTGTCTTTGTATTTATTCTCTTTGAGATTTTGTTGAATTTCTTAGATCTGTAATTTGATATTTTCTACCAAATTTGAGAAATTTTCAGATCATTTCTTCAAATTAATTTCTTCTCTCCTGTAAGCATTCCAAAATTGTCCATATATTAGGCTCCTTGTCTCATAAGTTTCTGAGTCCCTCCTTATTTTTATATGATCTTTTTACTCTCTCTTTTTCAGTTTAGATAATTTCTGTTGTTTTTCTTTCAAGTTTACTATTTCCTCCCGTCATCTATCTGTTTTTAAGCATCCAATAACTTTTTCATTGCACATATTGTAGTTTTAATACCAAAATTTCCATTAGTCTTTGTTTTTTCATAGTTTGCAAATTTCCTCCTGAGATTCCTCATCTGTCTGTTCATTATGTTCATCTTTTACTTTATTTACTTGATCATCCTCTTAATAAGTACCTTAAAGTACCTATCTGTTAATTCCAACATCCAGACTATCGCAGAACTCTTTCTATTGACTGGGTTGTTTTCTCTTTTTTTCTTTTCTTTTCCTTTTTTTTTTTTTTTTGAGGAAGATTAGCCGTGAGCTAACATCTGTTCCAGTCCTCCTCTTTTTGCTGAGGAAGACTGGCCCTGAGCTAACATCCGTGCCCATCATCCTCTACTCTGCATGTGGGACACCTGCCAGAGCATGACTTTGCCAAGTCAAACATAGGTCCGCACCCGGGATCCAAAGGGAGGAACCCCAAGCTGCCGCAGCGGAATGTGCGAACTTAACCACTGTGCCCCCAGGCGGCCCATGACTGGGTTATTTTCTTGATTGTGGGTCAAAATTCCCTGCTTCTTAACACATCTATGCATTTGTGATCATATGTTGGATACTGTAGATGACACATTACAAATTGTGCTGCCTTTTTCCAAAGTGTACAATTTTTCTCTGGCAAGCAGTTAAGCTTCTTTTGGTCTTACCAGCCTTGATTTTATTTTATTTTATTAGGCCATGTCTATTTTGGTAGGTGCAGCACTTACTTTAGAGCATTACTTTTACTCTTAAGAGACAGCTTTGTGTAATCTCAATCGAAGGCCCAAAGTGCTCCACTCAGTGTCTTCTCTAGCTGGGTCAGAAATTCTGCACTGCATCACTCCTTCCTGGGTGTGGCCAACACAATCACCTGGCCAAAAATCTGCAGGAAATCTAATGTAGAGTTCTGACTCCCACCTACACAGAGCTCCTTCTCCAGCCCTCTGCCCTGCAAGTTACAGCTTCCTCTGCAGTCTGGAGTTACAGGCCCTGCCTCCTCAGCTTGGTGATACTGCTGCTGAAATTGGGCTCCCCTAGCCTGTGGAGCAGCAACAGAGTGCCCTCAGGCAGAAACCAGGATAATCATACTACGCTTTAGTCTTTCGCTTCTTTCAAGGATGGATGTCCTGTGCTGCCTGTTGTTCAATGCCTGAAATTGTTTGCTTCATACATCCTGTTTAACGTCACAGTCGTTTTCTGTGGTAAGGGAAAGTTTAGTACTCGTTACCATTGTCATGATCAGAAGTAGATGTTCGAAGACTCATTGGCTTTTAATTCAGATCAGTTGAGGTGCTACTGCCTCTGCAAGTGCCTCAGACAGAATTAGTTGTTTCTTCTCCAGTGAAATCTATGGTAAATAGTTGTCGAATAAATGAAGAATCATTTTCTTCACCTGTAAATTACAGCTGCAATAATGTTTCTTCTTTTTAACTATTACTTCTGATTTCACTTGTGTCTAGACTCAGTACAAGGACAGAAATGTTCAAATATTATCCAAGAAACTCTATGATTACTATAGTGATTGAAATACTACTAATGAAACTTTAGGATGAATTGCACAATGATTACTTAATTTCCTACTGTTGGAATGATCCCAACAGAAGATGCCTGCCAACAGTATAATTTAGGATCCTTGAGTAAAGGGACATTTTTCCTACCTATAATGGTATAAAGTTTTAATTCATGATGGAGTGACTCAATATAAATGTAATGAGATACATGTGTGTTTCTATGTGTACATAATGACACAATAAGAATAGAAAATGCTATCATCTCAACCTACAACTATGATATTTTTATCTAATAAAATGTAAATACTATAACTGTTTTATTTAGTTTGCATGAAAATGGAGCTTTAAAAATGATGTTATGCGGATTTTATTTCCCTTCAGAAAAAATCATTAATTCAGGAACACAGAATTTGTGAATAATAAATGATTTTTTCAAAAGTAATATCAATACATTTCTCTATTTAAAATTAGTTACCCTCACTAGCAAGTTAATCCAGCACATTATTGAACAATTCTTTCAGATTCATATTTTTAGGTAGACATATATGACACATACCTCTATGTTCTCTGACCATGTACTTTCCCACGTGCTTGGAAGAAAAGAACCTTTAAAAAGCATCAGAGAAGGGTCCACAACGTTCATATTTCTACTGCTTTTAGTCTCTTCTTTTGGCGTGGAGTCAGTTGGGATGGATGGATATATAGGAGGAATGCTACTTTCAAAACCTACATGGTAGTTACAATTTTCATTTTCCAGTTCTCTCTGTGAATTGATTTTATCCAAACTAGTGGATGATGGAACTAAAATATTGAATCCGTAATCACCAGCACCATGGTATTCTGCTATGGGGTTTCCCCAAGGGCTTTCGTTATTCATGTTTTGAGGATTTGGTAGCACAGAATGTCTAAAACCAATTGCTGGCGTTTTCGTAACTTGGTGACAGGAGAGTTCTGAGCTTTTAGAAGTAAATTCATTCAAGGATATTTGATATGTTTGATCTGATGAATGCCTGTTGGAGTCCCAGTTTGGCACATTGGGCACAAAAGGGGTATCTTCTTCAAATTCACTCTGATGGAGTGGAATGTTATTACTGATCTCATGTACTAGCTGATCAAAACCCAGACTGACTTGGCCAGGAAAAAGGGGTCGAGTTACAGAGCGAAATTCTTGGTGCTCATGCTGCTCTTCCTGTGATTCGCTGGGATTTAGATCTGTTTTCCAACAATATGCCATTCTTTAGTTTACGTAATTGAGAGGGTTGACTCTGCTCCAAAGATCTCCTTGATGATCTTATAAAAGAGATCTAGGAATTTTCCTAGAAAAAGCATAAAAGGAAACAAAAAATATTTGATTAATTGGCAATAAAAGAGCTTGCAAGAAAAAAAGATGATGAATAAATATTAACAATTGTTTTGAATTTTCTCCCTAGCAAATGAAATACTTCATGAGTAATAGAAAACTCTATCTGGGTTCACAACATTAAGTCTGTGGGGCGGTATTGACTTCAGATAGATTCATGAAATTCCTGACAGAAAAATAAATTATGACAGGAGTTTCATGAATCAATCCAAAGTCAATATTCCCGTTTGGACTCCTTTTCCTACTGAAGACTCACTTGTCTATTATCTCCCTGTGTCCAATCATCTGTGAGCATGCTAAAGTCTCTTTCTTATTAAACAGTCTCTTATTGATCAGCAATTACTCTGTCCCTAGGGATCGTCTTAACTTTTTTCTCCCCTCAGTAACCAATCATCTTGTAGGTTGGCTAGACCCTCTCTTCTCCTCCCCCAAACTCTTTAAACAATTGCAAACTTCTTTTATCACTTCTCCGAAATGGCTTTCATTAACTTCTTCAATGAGCTTCATGTCAGTAAATTTAACTGACATTTATCAGTCCCTGTTTTTATATATCTCTGCAACATTTGATTTCATTCATCATACATCTTATTTTACAGTTTCTTGCATTCCTACATTGGCTCTCTCTGACTGTACTCGCTGAGTTCTTTGTTTTCTCTTTCGCAAAGACTCTTTTGCCTATTACCCATTGTCCACCTCACCCTTGTCAAAGCTTCTTTTCTTCTCAATTGTTCTCTCCTTGTAAGTTATTTCATACTTCCTATGGCTTAAGTTACAATCTATATGTCAATGACTCCAACCTAGACAATTCTTATTATTACCTACTCAATATCTCCACTTGGAATTTTTTTTAACCTCCAAGAGAAAGCCAAAAACTTAAATCATAATTCATCCGAGAACCTGCTGCTATGCCAGTGTTCTCTGTGATAGAAAAAGACCCAACCATCCACTCAGTTGCTCAGACCAAAACCCAGGGTTCTGTCTTTGAATCTTCCCTCATCTTTATTCTTCTGTATCTATTAAGCCACCAGTTCCTGCAGAAAATCTTTCTTTCTTCTATCTACCACTGCCACAATCCTAGTCTATAGCTTTTGTCTTCTCACCTGGAATGTTGCATTGTCTCTGGAACTGCTTCTACATTTTCTGCAATCCATTTTTGTGTCCCATAATCCATTTTTTACATTCTAATGATATATTTAAGAGACTAACCAAGTATCTTTCCTAGACATAGCTTTTCAGTGGTTTCCTATTGCCTCAGGATAACAGTTATAGATGTAACATACGTAAGATTTCTCTTTCCCATTAGATCTTTAGTCCATGTTAGTCTTTTCTCACTTACAACTCAGTACCTAGTACTTTACTTCACTCAGAGTAGTTGCTCATTTGTATTTGTTGAACAAATGGTTTAATAAATTTTTAAAAATTATAATTGAGTTCTAAGAAAATGAAATTGAAAAATATTTGTGTCACTTTTATGGATTCATTAATTCCCTTAACAATTATATGTGTCTGTTAAATACAAAAAAAATGTTTAAAGGATAATTATGATACTGATTAACTATCGAATACGATTCTCTATCAATATGTTTTGCAATGGCAATTAATTTTTATTATATTGGCACTAAACACTTACTTAAAGTTTATAATCACCTAAGGAATAAATGAATTAGATTTGTTATTCTTCACTCAAGAAACTGAACTGATAAATTTGGGAAAGATTTTCAAGAGATATTAGTAAAAAGTGTATAGAATGAAGTGTTACCCAGAAAATTAATCTATGAAATGTTATTCCAAACTATTCTAATTTATGGGTCACATAGATACATTATCTAGCCAGAATCCCTTTTTTAGGAATTACCATTTTTTCATCTGCACATGGGTAGTGAAAGCTACGTTTCATTGAAGTAAATTATATTCCTTCATCTGTCTCTGTCATGGAACTCAGAATTTGTCACCAGGGGTGACTTTAACTCTGACAGCCAATTAATATCCTGTTCCAGTCTTCCTTAGCCTAACCTGGTCTGTCTTAGCTTAAATATGGTAAACATGGCTATATAAAAGTGATTTTCACAATTTTTGGTGGTTTCAAAAGAACTGATTTGAGTTTTTAAAAATGATTTTTAATTTTGTAGAGCCATTAAAGAGGTCTTTAAATAAGGCATCAGTGATCTGATGTTGAAATTAAAGATTCTTTTAGGCTGTCCCACCTTGTTGTTGTTAATAATGATGATAATGATACCTAACATTTTTTGAGCACCTGCCATGTGCTATGCTCCATATACATGTACATGTTTACATGTGTTAACATATTTTTTCCTCATCTCAACCTGTTGCATTACTATTACCATTTAACAAATGAGGAAACTGAGGCACTGAAAGGTGAAGCAACTTAGGCAGATCTCAGAGTTTGTGTTCACAAATTTGTTTTAAATAGAGATTAAAGAGAGGTGCATTGGTCTCGTGCTATGCTAATATGCTTGAATTTAAGCATTGCAACATAGCATTAACTCAAATCAAACTATCTCTACTGAAAAGAGTTGAAAACATTTAAATTTTTATTAATAACAACATTTTTTAAAGCATTTCTCACAGCACTAAAACTTGAAATGGTTTAGAGGCCTGCCTGAAAATCTCATTATCATGAGATAAAGGAGAATGAGAAATACTTATTCATATTGAAAATGTAATAAAAACAAAACCTTTTCCAGATCCATTTTTTCAATATTAAATTTGGTGATTTTAAGGAATATCTAATAATTTTGAATCTCCTGTTTAGCATCACAATCTAGAAGCTAGACTATTTCTTAGTTTATAAGCAAACAGAAATGTTGTTTAGTGCCAGCTGGTAACCATCTACACTCTGTATTGTGAAGTAATGCATAAAATAATTAAAAGTAATATACCTTGACTTTGAGGCAGAGCTGTACATACAGATTAGCAGCAATTATGACATAATTGAGAGGGCATGGTTATTGGGTCCTGATTTAAACATCAGTGCAGGACTATAGGAAATATGTGTGGTAGGCAGAATAATAGCCCTCCAAATACTCCCATGTCTTAATCCCTAGAACCTGTGAATTTGTTAGGTTACATGCCAAAAGACAATTACGATTGCAGAAAGAAATAAGTTTCCTAGTCAGTTTACCTTGATATAAAGAGATTATCTGAATGAGCTCACTGTACTCACAAGGATCCTTGGAAGTGTATGAGGGGCCAGAATAGAAAGTCAGAGTGATGTGATTTGAGAAGCATTCAACCCACTTTTGCGGGCTTTGAATATGGAAGAATAGGCCATGAGGTAAAGAATTTGAGCAGCTTTTAGAGGCTGCAAAGTGCAAGGAAACAGATTTTCCCCTAGGGCTTCCAGAAAGGAATACAGCTCTTACAATACCTTGATTTTAACACAATGAAACCCACATTTTATTTTTGACCTACAGAATCGCATGATAAATTTGTGTTGTTTTGTCACTAAATTTGTGATCATTTGTTACAGTAGCAATATAAAATCAATACAATATGCAAACTGGAAGCTGCTTCCTAAATTGACTAGAAAATCAGGGACTAGAAGTATAGCAGACCACACGAAAGCACTCTTCTCTTCTTTGTTGGTAAGTTCAGCCAAATTCAGACAGGGGTATTTAACATGTACTAGTAATGACAACTTAGTGTACACTACAATTGTTTATAACTTTCTATCCAGTTCAACTTTCAAGAGATCAGTTTTTATTGAGGGTTATTTCTTCTGGCTTCAAAGAGAAAGTACAGGCAAAATTTCGGCAACTATCAGAGAAAAGGCAGCTGCTGCCATCTGCTACAATTTTCTGAATCTAGAAGGATGCAGATATCATCCAAATAGCCCCAGTGTTCAGAATGGGAACAAAAATGTTTATTTTACAAAAGAACAAAGAGTAAAAAGAACCTTTCTGAAAATATCTGTTCTTGATCCAAAAACTTCCTGGCTACATTACTGAATATCTGCCAAGGAGAGATGAGAAAAGGGTGAAAGGAATAAATGATGAGGTTGAAGAAAAATGATCTTTATTTCAGATAATGAATTGTAGGCATTGCAAATTTACCAGTTTTTAAAATATATATAAATGTCATGGAAGACAAAGATTGTGCCAACATAAGACATGTCAGAAGTCTAATCAAGACTAAGCCATCTGTATTTTCAGTAAGGTGGAGGGAAAGTCTATATAGCTACGGCAGCTAACCTGGTCCCTGAGAAGACTCTGAGCTGGAAGGATAATCTGAAATTCTCATCTCTCTCCATTTGCTAAGCCAAGCGTACATATCATGCAGACACACACACGCACACACACAGATGCTTGCATTTTATCTAGACATAAACCTGACCTTTCTCAGCTCAACCTATATATGCCTATATATATTACACACACACACACACACACACACACACACACACACACATACAGGATACATATACACATACAAGTATACCTTGGAGATACTGCAGGTTCAGTTCCAGACCACTGCTATAAAGCAGGTATCACAATAAAGCAAGTCACATGAATTTTTTGGTTTCCCTGTGCATATGAAAGTTATGTTTACACTACACTATAGTCTATTAAGTGTGCAGTAGCATTATGTCTAGAAAAACAATGCATGTACCTTAATAAAAGTATTTTATTGCTAAAAAATGCTAACCATCATCTGAGCCTTCAGTGAGTTGTAATCTTTTTACTGGTGGAGGGTCTTGCCTCAGTGTTGACGACTGCTGTCTGATCAGGGTGGTGGCTGCTGAAGGTTAGGGTGGCTGCGGCAATTTCTTGAATAAGACAACAATGAAGTTTGCTGCATCAACTGGGTCTTCCTATCACAAACAATTTCTGTGTAGCATACAATGCTGTTTGATAGAACACATTAACCACAGTAGAACTTCTTTCAAAATTGGAGTCAATCCTCTCAAATCCTGTCACTGCTTTTGCAACTAAGTTTATGTAATAAATCCTTTGTTGTCATTTCAACAGTTTTCACAGCATGTTCACTAGGTGTAAATTTCTGTCTCAAGCAACCACTTTCTTTGCTCATCCATAAGAAGCAACTCCTCATCTGTTAAAGTTTTATCAAGAGATTGCAGCAGTTCAGTCACATCTTCAGGCTCCACTTCTAATTCTAGTTCCCTTGCTATTTCTACCCCATCTACAGTTACTTCTCCACTGAAGTCTTGAACCCCTCAGAGTCATCCATGAGAGCTGGAATCAACTTCTTCCAAACTCCTGTTAATGTTGATATTTTCCTCTTCCCTTGAATAACAACATCTAGAATGGTAAACGGTGTCTTATTGGCATCTAGAATGGTAAATCCTTTCCAGAAGGTTTTCAATTGACTTTGCTCAGATCCAACAGTGGAATTACTATCTATGGCAGCTATAGCCTTACAATATGTATGCCTTAAATAATAAGACTTGAAAGTCGAAATTACTCTTTGATCCATGGGCTGCAGAATGGATATTGTGTTAGCAGGCATGAAAACAGCATTAATCTTACAGTACATCTCCATCAGAGCTCTTGAGTGACCAGGCACATAGTCAATGAGCAGTATTATTTTGAAAAGAATCTTTTTTTCTGAGCAGTAGTTCTCAACAGTGGGCTTAAAATACTCAGTAAACCATGTTGTAAACAGATTTGCTGTCATCCAGACCTTATTATTCCATTTATAGAGCACAGGCAGAGTAGATTTAACATAATTCTTAATGACCCTAGGAGTTTTGGAATGGTAAATGAGCATTCGCTTCAACGTGAAGTCACCAGCTGCATAAGCCCCTAACAAGAGAGTCAGCCCATCCTTTGACACTTTGAAGCCAGACATTGATTTCTCTCTAGCTATGAAAGTTCTAGATAGCATCTTTTTCCATTATAAGGCTACTTTGTCTACACTGAAAGTCTGTTGTTCAGTGTAGCCACCTTCTTAATTATCTTAGCATGATCTTCTGGATAACTTGCTGCAGTTTTGACATCATCACTTGCTGCTTCACTTGGTACTTTTGTGTTATGAAAGTGGTTTCTTTCCTTAAATCTCAGGAACCAACCTCTGCTAGCCTCAAAATTCTCTTCTGCAGCTTCCTCACCTCTCTCAGCCCTCATAGAATTGATGAGAGTTAGGGCCTTGCTCCGGATTAGGTTTCGGCTTAAGGGAATGTTGTGGCTGGCTTGATCTTCCATCCAGACCACTTAAACTTTCCCCTTATCAGCAATAAAGCTGTTTCGCTTTCTTATTATTCAGGTGTTCACTGGAGTAGCACTTTTGATTTCCTTCAAGAACTTTTCCCTTGCATTCACAACCTGGCTAACTTGTGCAGGAGGCCTAGCTTTTGGCCTATCTCAACTTTCAACATTTTTTCTTACTAAGCTTAATCATTTGTAGTTTTTGATTTAAAATAAGGGTGTGACCCTGCATGTGGAGATCCAGAAGCTGCCAAGAGAAATCAGAGTTGTGAACACTCCCTGTTCAGTTTCATCAGTAATGTCTACGAATACCATCTACTTGAGCCCCTGGATGAGAGCTATAAAAAAACAGTCCCAAAGAAACATAGGGGAGTGAGCAGTTTTCTTTGTCTCTCTCCCTTCGAACTACAACTAAATGGACATTCATTGATCAACAGAGGATACTCACACAGCACCTCAGGACACCTGAGAATGCCATGCTGCTATACATTGGAAGGTGGATGGACTAGCCCCAGGGAGGAGGTGGAGATAGGTGACCAAGCACAAAGGCTGGGCGACCTAAGAGCAGAATTGACACAGGTAGGCAAGCGAACTGCTGGCTGCATAACATGCCCATAGCTCTGCTGTGGCCCAGAGTGGGCAAGTGAGATCCAGCAGGAAGAGACTGAGGCAGAGCTACAAGTCTGGGTGAAGCAGCTCCCAGCTGCTGTGACTGCTGCAATTCCTAAGGAGGGAGCATGTCTAGGTGGGTCTGTGGGAGCAGGCACCAGCAACCTGAAGCCCCAGTGTAATTGTTCCCACAGTTGACAGGAGACCCCACAGGGCCACTGTAATCCCAAGGAGGGGCCTGGGCTTGGTCAGGAACAGCTGACAGGGATCCTTGTCAGTGCAGATTACACAGATGCTGCCCCTTCCTCCCCAGTGTCAGCAAGTGGAAGCAGTAACGAAACGCTATCTCTTTGTGGAGATACAAATCCACACTAACAAGCAGTATAAAAAAATATATTAAATCTTCAGAACAGAACGAAAATGACAAATACCCAGAAAACAATCCCGAAGACACAGAAATTTATAAACTAAATGACAAAGAATTCAAAATAGCTATCATTAAAAACCTCAGTGATTTAAAAGAGAAAGTAGATAGACAATTCACCAACTTCAGGAGCTACATCACAAAAGAGCTTGATACTATAAAGAAGAACCAATTGGAAAAGTTGGAAATGAAAAACACAATTGAGGAGATTAAGAAAAATCTGGACTCTCTGAACAGTAGAGCTGATAATATGGAGGAAAGGACTAGCAGTTTGGAGGATAGGAATATAGAAATGATTCAGATAGAGGAGGAGAGAGAATTAAGACTGAAAAAAAAATGAGGAAACTCCCCAAGAACTATTTGACTCAATTAGGAAATGCAACATAAGGATTATAGGTATCTCGGAGGGCAAAGAGAAGGAGAATGGAGGAGAAAGCTTGTTCAAAGAAATAATAGCTGAGAACTTGCCAAACCTGGGGAGAGAGCTGGAAATCCATGTGACAGAAGATAGTAAAGCTCCAAATTTTATCAATGTAAAAAGACCAACCCCAAGGCATATAGTAGTGAAGCTTGAAAAAGTCAATGACAAAGAGAAAATATTAAGAGCAGCAAAGCAGAAGAAAATAATCTACAAAGGAACCACTATCAGGCTGTCAGCAGATTTCTCAGCACATACCTTACAGGCTAGGAGAGAGTGGAATGATATATTCAAAACTCTGAAAGACAAAAACTTGCAGCCAAGAATACTCTATCCAGCAAAAATATCCTTCAGCTATGACGGAGAAATAAAAACTTTCCCAGATATACAAAAGTTAAGGGAGTTCATCACCACAAGACCCCTGCCCCCAAAGAAATGCTCAGGAAGGTCCTCATACCTTAACAAAAAAAAAAGGAAAAGGGTTACAAAACCCTGATCAAAGGAGATAAGCAGAAAGACAAAATCAGAAAATTGCAGTGCTCCATCAGAACAGGTTAGCAAATGCTTAAGTATAACACTTCCAAGATAAAGAGAAGGCAAACAACAAGAATAAATATAATCTTGTCATTTTAGCTACCAACTCACAACACAAGAAGAAGAAAAGATGTGACAATAACAACCAAGAAGAGAGAGAGGAAAGGGATGGAACCAGCTTAGTCTAAGGAAACGTGAGGCTATCAGAAAATGGACTATCTCATTTATGAGATGTTTTATATAAACCACATGGTAACCACTAAACAAATAATTAGAACAGAGACACAAATTGCAAATAAGAAGAAAACCAACATAGAAAACAACTTAACTGAATTGGTGGTCTGAAATTCACAGGATGAGAAACAAAGGAAATGCAGGAGAACCAGAAAATGAGCAATAAAATGGCAGCATTAGGCCTCCACATTTCAGTAATCACTCTAAATGCAAATGGATTGAATTCTGCAATCAAAACACATAGAGTGGCAGGATGGATTAAAGAACAAGAACCAACAATATGCTGCCTCCAGGAAACACACCTCAGCCCCAAAGGCAAACATAGATTCAGAGTGAAGGAATGGAAGATGATACTCCAAGCTAATAGTGAACATAAGAAAGCAAGTGTCACCATACTTATATCGGACAAAGTAGATTTAAAGTCACAACAGCAAAAGAGAGACAAAGAGGGGCAGTTTATAATGATAAAAGGGGCATCCCATCAAGAAGACATATATGCATCCAACACAGGAACATCAAAGTACATAAAGCAACTATTAACAAAACTAAAAGGAGATATCAACAACAATATGATAATAGTAGGGGACCTCAACACTCCTCTAACACAAATGGATAGATAATCCAGACAGAAAGTCAACAAGGAAATTGTAGAATTAAATGAAAAGCTAGATAGATGGACTTAATGCTCCATCCAAAAACAGCAGGTTACACATTCTTCTCAAGTGTGCATGGAACATTCTCAAGCATAAGCCATATGTTGGGAAACAAAGCAAGCCTCAACAAATTTAAGAGGACTAAAATAATATCAAGCATCTTTTCCAACCATAATGCTATGAAACTAGAAATCAACTACAAGAATAAAGCTCGGAAAGGGGAAAAGATGTGGAGATTAAACAACAAGCTACTGAACTATCAATGGACCATTGAAGAAATCAAAGAAGAAATCAAATATTGTCTAGAGACAAATGAAAATGGAAACACACCATATCAACTCATTTGGGATGCAGCAAAAGCGGTCCTAAGAGGGAAATTCATCACAATAAGGCTCACCTCAATAAACAAGAAAAGTCTCAAATAAGCAAGCTCAAAGTACACCTAACAAAATTAGGAAAAGAAGAACAAACAAAGCCCAAAGTCAGTAGAAGGAGAGAAATCGTAAAAATCAGAGCAGAAATTAATGAAATCAAAACAAAAAAAGACAGTAGGAAGGATCAATGAAACAAAGTGCTGGTTCTTTGAGAAAATAAACAAAATTGACAAACCTTTAGCCATGCTCACTAAGAAAGGTGGGGTGGGGAATGGTCACAAGGGGTGAAGTGGTGCACCTATAATATGACTGATAAATAATAATGTACAACTGAAATTTCAGAAGGTTGTTAACTATCATAACCTTAATAAAAAATAAAAAATAAGTAAAATGAGAGGTGTGTGACTCTGCCTTTCATTTGAACACTCAGAGGCTATTACAGGGTTATTAATCGGCTTAATTCCAATATTGCTGTGTCTCCTGGAATAGTGAGGCCTGAGGAGAGAAAGAGAGACAGGGGAACAACTGGTCAGTGGAGCAGTAAGAATACAAACATTATTGATTAAGTTTGCCTTCTTACATGGGCGCACAGTTTGTGGCACCCAAAAACAATGACAATAGTAACATTGAAGATCACCAATCACAGATCTCCATAACAAATATAATAATAATGAAAAAGTTTTAAGTATTGTGAGAACTGCCAAAACATGACACAGAGACACGAAGTGAGTAAATACTGGTTGTAAAAATGGTGCCAATAGATTTGGTCGATATTGGGTTGTCACAAACCTTCAATTTGTAAAAAACGCAATATCTATGAAGTGCAATAAAGTGAATGGCAATAAAACAAGGTATGCCTGTATTTCAAAGTTTTTCATTAGAGACATTAAGTGACTACTAGTGACCAGTAATTAGACAGTCTGTTCTCATTTACCATTCCTCCATCTAAATATCTGACAAATGAGTTCTAACAGCAACCAGGTAAACAATGAGAGGAACAAAAAGAAGCTATAGACATTATTTATGAGTAATCACTGTATAGAAACTTCATTCCTAAAGGATAATTGGAAAAAAATCAACAGAGGTGATGTGAAAATATTCTGCAAGAAATAAAATGATTGTAACAAGTGAGATACAAAAGGAGAGATTACTTCTGAAAAATATGCGCTATGGTATACGTAAGTAAATATTATAAAGTCATAAGCTATATGTATTTTATAAAATTAAGAAACCATATGTTTGATTAAATGAGATATAAAAAATAGAAAACAATATAACAATAAAATGAAGAAAAAAGATATAGAGGAAATTGGATGAGAGGGAGATGTTAATAAAAATGGAGCTAATGAGCTATTGTATGTAAAGAAACTAAAAATTCAGTCACACATTGAAAATATTCATTAAAAGCAGAGTTGACACAGCAGAAAACAAAATTTTGCAATAGACATTGAGAAACACTCTGAATACAAAGGAAAAGGAACTACTGATGGAAATCAATGAAGGGTACTATTGCAATTGCAACAGTGAGAGAAAGGACATCTAACACCATATTACTGAAATTCTGAAAATAAAATGGAACAAATAGAAAGAGTAACATGGAAGATTGCAAAAGAAAATCTAACTAGGCTGAATAAAGCTCTGAATGTGCATATCAGTCCTGCATACACATATGGTACATACACGCAAAACCAGGAAAAAATACTCAAACTTTTAAATTTTAAAAATAAAGCATTTACCCACCTAAAAGAAGAAGGAGATGGAGAAAGAGGAGGGAGATGGGGGAAAGAAAAAGAAAAGTTAGCCTGGACATAGACTTCAACTTTAAACATCCACGTCTTAAGACAAGGGAAAAAGAGCTACATAGTTTTGAGGGTAAATATGTTTTATACCAAGCATTCAGTTTGCCCTTTATATGTGAGAGCAGCTGAAACATATTTGCATGTATGTCGGTGCTCAGGAATCTTTGTACCTTCTAATGGAAAAGGTATGTCAGCTGCAAAATTTTAATCAAAATAAGATTTCAAGAATAGGAACTGAGAACAAGTATTAAAAATCAATTAACATTGACTTAGTCTAAATAATTATTGCAAACACAATTTTAAATATAATAATTTTAAAAACTACTCAGTTTTGAGAAAGTAGGCGAAAAAATCATAGACTATTTCAACCAAAACTGAAAGGCATGCTAAATTTTCTGTCTTACAAGAGGAAAGGGGATTAAAATACACTGTTTTCTTTTCACAGATGATTAAGAAAAAATGAGTTAATATATATTTATTTGTATGTAATTGTTAAATTATATTATATTATGTATTACAGAGACTTATTAGTTGAAAAACAGCATGTATAATTTTCAAAACACTAGCAGAATCAAAATTTGATGACATTTACACTATAATCAGCCAGAAAACAGGAAATTAAAATTATGTAATAAAAACGGAAAACAGAATGAGGCAAGTAGGATCAATGGCATCTCTAATGACAGTAAATATAAGTAGCTAACTGGATTAAAAAATTATGCAAATATATAATTTTCGATTGTGTATTTTTTTGAAACAGAAACATAAAAAGTATCAAAGTTAAGAGAAAGGTATTGCCAAGTATGTTACTCAAACATACATGCACACACACACACACACAAACACTCACACCAACAAAATGAAGCAGGATAGGCAATACTAGTCTAGTATCAGAAAAAAGAATATAGGGCTAAAAGCATCAAGAGCCTTTTTTTGACCCTTTTATGTATCAAATAAAGGCCTGTGTGTGTGTACATTTTTTAAGGGGAATTAAATGACACGGCTGGAATTTTGTAACCAGCTCAATTTATTAATATTAAATTCTATATTTATGTTTTATATGTTTTTCCTTTTTCGTCTGCCCAAGATTGAATCTTCTAATAAATAATTCATCAATAAATCATAGCAGAAGAAAACTTTTTTGGATTTTTTATCCATTCATGATTTTTTAAATAGTGAACTACAAATGAAAAGAACGTTCTTAAACAGATAAAAAATGATTTGCATACACTAACAACCAAATTTTATTTAATGAAGAAACACTATGAGCTTTCTCCTTCAAATCAAAAATAGGATAATGATTCTATCACATTATTTTAGAAATTCTAGCTGATGCAATAAGATAAATGAGGATGTAACCATTAGAAAGGAGGGGAGGACTGTTATTTATAGATGATATGTTTATGTCTGCAGAATTTTAAATCCTTAGAAAATGTGGAGACATCATATTTCAACATGAGAAGATGTAAATTTGTAAAAATATAAATAAACTTTGGGAGAATTTATAAATTTAATTCAATACCTTTAAGTGGGAAATTGACAGGCTGATTCTAAGGCACTTTTGGGAAAGTAAAGAACAGAAAAAATATTAGTAGGGGTTTATATTTGAAAAGAGATACATATTTTAAAGACATAATTATTAAAACAATGCCTGTTGAGCAGTTATAGACACATGTGTTGAAAAAGCAGAAGAGAAAACAAATTAATAAACCCTAGCATATATCAATTTTTAGTTTAAGTTAGACGTGAAAGAAATGTTGGGTTACTTAATAGTTGGGGCAGGCATACCTGGTTAATCATTTGGTTAAATAAAATCTTAACACCACTAAATATGTATTACAACTGTAAAGTAAATTCTATAGGGAATAAAGATCTAAAATGTGAAATCGTGAGAATCCTATATCAGGGATTCCTAAACCACAGTGAAACAGAAGTTTGTCTTTTGTTATAAGAAGTTGTCAGGAAAAAATGCCCAAATAGGATTGAGAATTGCTGACTTACAGTAAGGTGTGTCAGCCTCTAGTGCATAGAGGCTTTCCCATGCTTTGTGAAAATATAGCATGCCTTGTAAAATTTCAAGGAAGGGCTATAGTTTGCAGTACTTTACAAACTAATTTACTCAGGATACTTTTTGAGATCCCTTTTGTTTTGGCCAGGACTCTTGGTCACAAGTGGCTGAAGTCAATGCAAAAGGTAATATGAGGTGAACTGCAGACATCACCTCTGTCACAACTAAGCCTCTCTTTCTCTCTTTGATCTTTTCTTCTCTAAGTATATCGGCTTCTGTGTTTTCTACAGCAAAATGGATTTTACCTCCAAGATGGAAAATAAGGGCAGAGGCTTCTGGGAAACATGTCCTTCCTGCATAACAAATGATGTCAGTTCAAAAACTTAAAGCAGGAATCTGATTGACCTGGCTTGGATCGTATGCATATCTCTTGGGTAAATCACAGGGGTCAGTGGTAGGCAGAGGGTGAATTATTAAGATTAGCCCAGACTGGACCATAAGCAGAACTCTATGTCCTGTTGATAGGAGAATGAAAGCCCAGACATGGCCACCCTCTTCCAGGCACACTCATTGATAGTTTCTGGAAGATTGTCCATCAGAACACATTCTGAAAAATGCTGAATAGGAAAAAAATACAATTTAATAACTACAACAATTACGAACACTTATTGAGTGCTAACTTAGAATGTGCAGTGCATTATTCTAAGTGTTTTCTATTTTTAACTTATTTAATCCTCACATAGAACTTAAGCCTCACGACAGTCCTTTGAGTAAGCATTGTTATTATCTTCATTTTTAAAGGAAACTGAGGAACAAAGAATGTAAGCATCTTACAGAGTTCATATAGCTAGGAAGGGGAAGAGTTGGGATCAACTCTTATAATCAGAAAAAAGGGTTATATATTTTAAAAGATCAACTCAACAACCTACTCCTGAAGCCAATGATTTTGACATAATATTTTGGAAAACTAGTATTATAAGAAATTCTTGATTGGTAGTAACAAACAAAGCATGAAGCTAAAAAATAATTGTATGGCATTGTACTGTATGAAGACTAACGAACCAAGTACTGTCCTTTCAAAATATATATCGCGAAGGTTTTCAGCTTTACTTTTTATTTTGGACGCTATTTATGGTTTTATGATTTTAAGAAATAGTGTATGTATATTTTAATTGTTACATTTAGCAATAGAAAATTATTTGGTAACTCTCAAGTAGAGATTTAAAAATAATTTGAAATAGCAAAGATATTTAGCGGGCAAAGTCTTGGAAATTGAAACAAATTAATGAAAATTAATACAAACAGTGAAATGACAATTTACTAACGCAGAGCGTTTTGCCACCAAAAAGGCCAGATACGTGAAGATTTAGTGAAGAGAAAATTAAGATAAGTCCTATGAAAGGCATAGAGAAGGCCTCTACTCTATTCTCTGTCTCAAGGATCAGAAAAAAAATTGTATCAGTGTTGTGTGAATTTTCTTCTTTGAGGCAATCAAAGTTTGTGTCCTCTTATTCATAAAATAAATGTTTATTGGACACCAATTCTATGCTAGTCACCATGCTAGATACTAGAGATATGACTGTGAATGTCACAGTCATAGTCTTCCTTATATGGTGCTGAAAGTCTCGAAAATGAATCAGGCAAGTGATTCTGAATGTTATACACATATTAGAGAAGGAGACTTCTTTTTCCTTCTTCAATTCTGAGCCTCCAAGCAAGTGAAAATAATGTGGTATAAAGTAGTAGTAAGGAATGGCTAATAATGGTGAATTGCAATGAAGAAGGTACAGTATTCTTATATAAGATCACTATAAGTTTGAGACAAAGATTAAAAACCTCCTGACAGCAGTTTTTGCTAAGGATGTATGTGTGTGTATGCATGTATACATGTGCATGCGTGTGGAATGATGTACTCAGATAATCGGAAACTGAGTGTGGATGTATATAATTATTTCATTTCAGTTCCTTAGACTTGGATAAATTAAAAGCTCATTAGAAACAGGAAAATAGGGTACATCTGAGGAAATTCAACTAAAGTCCAAGGGGTCAGAGTACAGATCAAAGGAAAATACACATATCACTAATTTCACTAGATAACCCTTTCTTCTTGAAGGTTGAGTACACAGTTATGCACTGTATATGCAAACATATAAACACACACACATGCATGCACACACGCAATGAATAAATAACCAGTCCGAGCTTACAGAATTATCTCAATACTGTGGGAGAAGAACACCAGCATTAAGACCCTAAGAAAAAGAACTCTCAAAATAATTGAGGGAAAGGGCTGCTGAGTGAGCAAGTGTGTAGACACTCCATATATACTTTTAGAGAACAGGCTTGTAGTCTTAAAAGATAGAGGAGAAAAAAGTTGTGACACATTTTAATCAGTTAAAGACAAGCAAACGCCTTGTCATAGCCAAGCTGACCCTGACGTTCCAACTTTCACTATAAGCCCGGTAGGATGGATTTCTATCTCAGAGGATGTTTACCTAAAAGGTAGAGAGTTGATGAGAAAGTTCTGAAACAGCAAGTCTAAATTCAGGCTGTCTGCTCACACAGCTAATTTTCTTGGTTTCCCTCATAGACAGTTCTCCTAGGCATAGCTGTCTCAGAAAGCATCATTCCTTATTCAAAGATGCACAATTACAAGAGAGAAATCAGAATGGGAATGGGACCTAAGCAAAAATATCACAACAAAAGAGAAAACCAACATGATCAGGAAAAATCAGATGAGGAACATAAGCCAATATTCAGCAAAACTCTTTGAAGAAGTAAAACAAAATAAAAACGTTCTCATAAAGTAATGGTGGGTAAAGATTGCAGTAAATATATGGATAATTCTAAATGGACACTGGCTGCATAAACAATAATAATTTCTACTTTGGAGATCAAAATACATTAGATATAATTAAATATTAGACCACAAGGCTATGTCAATTTGGTTTGAGTGATCCAAATTTTAAAAGTTATTTGTATTGTCCAGGAGGAAGTAGAGACGTAGATAACTTTAGATTTTTCAAGAATGCATGTTAAATTTTTAGATGTAGCCACTAAGATAATAGAAGGCGTATCTTTCTATTGGCAAAAAGAGAAAAAAAATGACAACAACAACAACAACACTCGATCAGTTTGGAAGAAGGTACAACAGTGGAGGGAAAAACACAGAAAATGATAAATATAAACATTCTCTAAAATGGTAGAAATGAAAACGTATATCAGAAGCACATAAATGCAAATAGTCTGAATATTTCATATGAAACCTCTAGATTGTTACATTGTGTTAAAAAAGGAAAAAACAGGCTAATCAGGTTTACTAGAGACATACCAGATATGCCAGGATAAGGATTGCTTAAAATTGAAAGGACAAAAAGGGATATACCAGGCAAATAGTAACAACAACAACAAAAAACTGGTGAAGTTATATTAAAAACAGACAAAACAGGCCAACCAGCAAAAAAAAAAATGTCTGAATTTGAAGAGGAGCACTTTATAGAAATAAAAGATTCAATTGACCTGGTGGGTATCTCAGATATGTACTAAAACTATTCCTTCCAATTGATACCACTACACATTGTAGTGCTACAAAAGGAACTGACAAATCCACCTGCTTAAAGGAAGGATTTAATAGAACTCTCATGATTTATAGATCAATTAGACAGAAATATCATTAAGCATGTAGAGGATTTGAAAAAAGTTAACTAGCTTGATGTAATGAATATATATAATATTAAATTTAATAAATGGAAATTGCACATTCTTTTCAAGGACATGTATTGCTTATGGAAATTGAACACATATTTGGCAATTTTAAACATATTCAAAGTCAGTATCACATAGAGTATTTTCTCTGATCCCAACGTAGTTAAATATCAGTAAAAAGAGAGTAATTTAGAAAAGAACTCATACGTTTTCAACTTCAAAAATATTTCTAAATAACTCGAGAAGAAAAAATTACAAAAAATGGAAAATATTTAGAAATAGAAAATGAAGTTGTCAGGAAAAGAAACATTTTTGTGTAAATTAAAAGTTGAAAGATGCACATCACCCTTATTCAATAGCTGAAAATAATTCTTGAAAATATTCCATCTAACAGAAAAGTAAATCATAGTTAATAACTTAAAAATAGACAAGTTGTGTTATAAAAGGACTATTGCTAAGAGCTGATAACAGTTCAAGTAGTTTTATGCCTAAATAGTTACAATGATTCATTTTTTGCTATGATTATCTGTATATCATCCCGTCAGATTATAAACTTGGAAAAAAAGTAATAATTCAGTTAGAAATTACAATCCCTTTCTAGTTAGGAAATGACTATTATATCACTTTTTCTTTCTAAGCCCCAAGAGAATTATACCTTGCTTTTACTTATTTGAAGAGGGCTTCCTCACGACGAAAATGATCTCAGCTCTGAGAGAGAGAAAGTGAAAGCATAGCCTGGAGGATCACACTGGCAACAGATGAGCTTGTTCATTCAATGAATCGATAACTTATCTACTTTATATGACCCTTTTCTATAGGAGCTGGATGAAGCTATCTCATTTTTTTGCCAGCTCAATTACTGTAGTATTGCCTTATGCTCAATATACAAACTTGCTTTCTACATGGCCCAGAGGGCAGGTAGATATGTGTAGCATGTCATGAAAAGAGACTTTGAGCTGGAATGAGAAGACCTTGACTTAAATCCGAGCTCTTAATGACATTGTTAATGATGTAGGTGATGTGTTCTTTAACCTCTCTCTCTGAGTCTGTTACCTGAAATACAATACTGCTTTACATAATGCATTTAAAAATTTAACACTATACACAAGCTACATAGTATGATTATTTTTTAAAAAGTGGGGGTATATCATTTCTGTCTTCAATCCCAAGTATCAAAAATCTAACTGTTGGCCAAGCAAGAAAGTAAGGGGGCACACATACTGTGTTCACATTGGCCTTCAGAGTCGCCAATGAAAAGGTTGACAGGACAGGCCAGGAGCCCAGCATGGAGTGACAGAACAGAAAGAAAACAGCTGCTTTTCTCCAGCAGAAATTCTAGACAGTTTGAAGCCCATAGGTTAAAAATCTCCACTCTTCATTTAATAAGAATTTCCTTTTGGAGTCATCACTGGCATGCAGTCTATAAACTACTGGCACTAGCTTCAAGACACTGAAGAAAAGGCACACAAAGAAAAAAGATCTACCAGCAGACATGACTGAAATTGGCTCAAGACTCTGACAGACACGAAAGTGAGCAGTTAGGAGATGATACAAAGGATACATCAATGCAATCTGTGGGGTCAGCAGAAAGAGAGAGAGAGAGAAGGAGAGAAGGACGGGGGGGAGAGCGAGAGAGGAAGAGAAGAAATAATCAAGGCATAATCAGTTCTTCAGGAAGGATCTATTTTCTGGGGAATATTTACAAACTTACTCAGATTTTAAACACATCTACCATTTAAGTTTCACAGTATAATTAAATAACTACTTTGCCTCAACAATACATTTGAATTCAAATATTCTCTAACGTATTTAGTTAAGTATAAGTTTCTTTTTTTCAATCTCTTACCTGAAGCATACATCTTCCTGAAATGAAACATGATCTTATTTCTTTTCAAGAGTGAAATATGCTCATACAGGCTAAAACACTTCTATTTCAAGATAACATTATGCTTCCACTAGAAGCTTTTATTCCTGCTTGGCAGGTTTGGCATGTTTTAGGAATCTATTTTTCATCAAACCCTGGAGGGTTATGTGGAAAAAAGGAGTTTACATAATGAATACGGGATTTAATCCAAAAACTTAACAATGAATTAGCTTCTCTGTACTAAACAGAATTTGTGCCAGAAGACACTGAGCCGCACTGTGCAAACAAAAATATACTTTTGAAAAAAATGGGTAAGGTGAACATATTTCTCCTAAAAATACTTTTGCTCATGTTATTGTAGGTTTGAAGGTGGGAGTGGATGGGGGTGGTGGATCCAGTGGTTCAATTCTTGGAAGCTGAGACGAGCCCTTGAAAAGGCTGCTGTAGCCATTCTGTGAGTTTGACTATCAGGTTATTTTCCTTACTTAATTAGGGTTTAACATATTCACAATGTTTTTTCTAGATTGGGAAAATATCAATTTTGTTTGCTAAACCTCAGGACCCAGAGTAAATTTCAATTTAAAAATAAATTTTATCATCTAATCATATTTGAAAGAAACAGAAATAAAAAGGAACATTTACAAAGTCAGCAAGAAAGTAGATGTGGGTAGTTTGTCATTGTTTTGGTATACTGCTGTTGAAAATGAGTAATATGTGGAGATTTTGTGGCAACATAGGAAATTTTATCAGAAGACCCAGGACCTAGGATCAACCAGAAGCACCCTTGCTTTATTGGGGAAAGTTTTAGGAAACAACAATATATTGGGCCACTTTTCTGTTACCAAAATATATCAGAGGATTCTCATTCTTTTTCTCTTTCTTCCTTCTTTTTAATTTTACATATTTTTTTAAGATTGATTTTTTGGATGGAAGGATACAGAAGAGAAAATTTAGAACTATGTTCACTTTCAGTGCTGCTTATAAAAAGGTATTTATAATACGAAATTTTCAAAATTGTACATCTCCCCTCGTACTCCTCTCCTTATGGTGCAACACAGATGTGAGAGGTTAAGACAGAGTGGAAACTTAACGTAGAAATGGAGGGAGGTGCCACAGAAAATGATTGCACCTTTGTATTTTAATAATAACCTAGATTGAAGTTCTTAACTTTGGGACTCTGGAAAGGGAAAGAGGTTTAAAAATAGCTTTACATGTAGTGACTATTTTTCCAAAACATTCATGCTAAACACTTACTATCTCTTTAATTCCTAACGTGTCACTAATTTTTAAGAAAATAATCCCTTGAAAAATTGGAAATTTTCGAACCTATAAATCTCTTACTATATAAGGATAGACTCACGTAAATTTTGGAGGAGAAGCTAAGAGAGCTGGACTGGCTTGAAAAGGAACAATCTAATCTTGGTAAAACTGAAAGATTAGAGTGAGCACAGTCAGATAGTCATTATTCATTAACAAGAAAGAGTATCAAAATGTACCTTGTACCTTGTACCTTGTTTTCTTTGAAAACATGCCCTTCAGTATCATCCATTTCCTTAATTCGTATGTTTACCTATTTTAGTAGAAACTTTAATTAAAAATAAAATCAGATGGACAAATATGCTATTTCTATAATTTACTTTTTCATAGCTTTGCTCTATGCCTACGACTAACAGGCGAAGCCTTCTTTCCTACACAGCAGTCTTCCATTTTTCAGGCAAAGCATTCAGGATAAAATGATCAACATTCAACAGTGAAATTGCAAGTCTTTTAGGAATAAAATATGATCTTTACAGCGTCAGTTTATTCAGTTTCCTATGTCTTGTGTAGTCTTACTTTAGTTTATTTTGTCTATGCCTTATCTTGTAAGATGTGAAGTTAAAAAGTGTCAGAAACAATAGTTTAAGTGTCTTGGTGGATAGCCTCCCAAAACTTTCCTGCTCATTGCATTAAGAAATAAATGTCCAAGTATGTATAACCTACTAATTGTTTTCTAAATATGTTTATTTCCCACACTCTGAAGTAAATATAATTTCATCGTTTGAAATGCCTTAATTTTTAGAACACACGTTCCAAGATAGGTACTATAAGTGTCCTTGCAAGTCAGCCTGCAGTCTTGCCTAAACCTGGGAAAGACTCTTCAACCCTGACCTTGCCAGTGGCATAGCATTTAACAGTCACCTTTAAAATGTAATATAAAAAGCTATGACCCAGAACCTTGAGACTGGCTACATGCATGTTTCATCTTTGCTCAGCATTTTCCCTACTCCTCATCTCTTCCTAATATTATTTGCATAAACTCTTTTGAAAGTAGGACCTCACTTTTAAGTCAAGAAATCTTATAGAATCTACTGGGTGCTTAGCTGCTGCTTGGTGCTGGGTATAATGTGACGAACAAGACTGGCAAGATCTCCACTGTGAAAATAAATGAAGGAAAACCCCCTTTAAAATGGAGTCAGGAAGCCCTGAAGGAGGAGCTCTCACTTACATACCACTAGTAGTAGCCTGTGTAACCAGCAGGAAGGAAGATAAGAATTGTTTTAATAAGGTCTGTTTGTATAGAATTGTTTGTATAAAATTCTTTTGGTCTCAACATTTTATCTGTGATGTTAAGAATGTCACTTTTCTTCTGGTACAAGGGAGGACATTTCTCACCTGGGAATTTCATCTCCTGCTTTTAAGAAAAGGACAGAAGATCCCTCCCTGCCCCAGCAACAACACGCCCACCACCTCCTACAGCCATTAAGAAACTGCCACAACCTCGAACTCTTGTGCTTCTCCAATGAACTTTTTAATTCCAAACAACCTTCCCAATTTCCTCCTACAGCCTAATAAACCCTGACTGTCAGGGCAGCCCCATGGCCCAGGGGTTAAGTTTGGTGCACTTCGTTTTGGTGGCCCGGTTCGGTTCCTGGGCACATACGTATACCACTCCTCCCGGCCGTGCTGTGGCTGCGACACACATACAAAATAGAGGACGATTGACACAGATGTTAGCTCAGGGGGAAATCCTCCTCAGCAAAAACCAAAAGCCAAAACAAAACCTGACTACCTTTGTCTCTTCATACTTGCCTATGATTCACCATAGTTTGCTTGTCCTGATTTGCAATTCCTCTGCTATTCCCAAATAAACTCACTATTTTTTTGAGCTTGCCTCAGTGTTATCTACATTGGTGTTGCTATCATGGAGTTTACAAGTACAGCTTCCCACTCCTAGTCCTGTTGCCTAGTAGAGTGATCTGAACCTAGTTAGTACCACATTGAAAAACAAATGAAGGCAGTTGCAGACATAATAAAGTTATTTGCATATTCCTACTTCAAATAGCAGGAAACTGACAAAGAAAGGGAAATGTCTTGATCAAATTATTTTGAAATTAAGTGCTAGTTACATTGCTGCTGTATTAAAAGCAAATTGCTTGTTCTTTCATTCACTTTAGCTTGGAAGGAGGGAAAAAATGAATCACTAGACTATGAAGTCTTTATAAAGATAGAACTTTCAGACCTTCAAAAATATTGAAGGACCAAGAAATTGATATTCCCAAACCTTATACAAACTGATTTTCTTGACACTTTTGTGAAATTAATCCAATCATTTCATTTTTTTTTTCTTTTAAAGATTGGCACCTGGGCTAACAACTGTTGCCAATCTTTTTTTTTTTTTTTCTGCTTTATCTCCCCAACCACCCCCCTCACCCTTGTACATAGTTGTATATCTTAGTTGTAGGTCCTTCCAGTTGTGGTATGTGGGACACCGCCTCAACGTGGCCTGACAGCAGTGCCATGTCCGTGCCCAGGATCTGAACCACGGGCTGCCGCAGCAGAGCACACGAACTTAACCACTAGGCCAAGGAGCCAGCCCCCAATCATTTGATTTTAAAGCATTATTCAATTACTAGAGAATAACCACAAATAAAAATTCATTAAAGAGTATTCAGTTGGAATAAAATAATGCTTTAACAATATATACTCTGCTGGGGTGTCCATTGTTCTTTAGCAGCACTGGTGAATGCCATGGATTGGCTCATTAAATGCCATTCCAACCTTCTTCCTCCTGTACATGTCTGACTGCAGATTCTGAAAAGTTTAAAGTGACACTTTACCTATACCTTTGCAGCCAAGAGTCAGGATGAGAATTAGGTTCTACCAATAAGATGTATTTGCACAAATTTGAGAGGGTGGAAACAAGGAATATTTGTGTTTGCTTTTGCTTTTTTTGCCCCCTACTCGCAAGCAAGATCTTGGTTTCTAAAGCAATACTCCAATGTCCATTCTTCACTTCCCTCAGTGTTGAGAGGCAGCTGTGGCAAAAGTAGTGGTGACAGCTAATTCCCACCTTTCTGCTTTGGAGATTGGTTTTTAAAGTGGAATGTTTGCACTCAGTTCCAGTGATGACCTCAATTCCTGGGTGCGTCAGTTCTGCAGTGTTCTGTTCCAGAGTAGAGGCCACAACTTTGGCTCATTATTTTTGAAAGTGCTTTATCCTCTGTATTAAATCTTTCTTTCCTGCTTTAAATATTTAGATTTGTTTCTGCATAACACAGCAGCATGTCAGACTGTGAGTTGTTGCCCAATATCTGTTATTAACCTCTTTCCATAATAGAGTTTCATCTGGTCAAACATCTATCCAATTAAAGACTGCCTTTCTCAGCCTACTAGTTGAGAGTTATGACCACGTGTCCGAGTTCTAGATAATGGAATTTAAACAGATGTTATATTTGGTACTTCTGGGTTTTTCATAAAAGGGTAGAGCATAACAATACTCTGGCATCTTTCCCTCTTTCTGATCACTATGTGACAGCAAAGGTTGAACAACGTCCCTGAATCCAGAGACAGAAGTCATGTGTTGAGAATGGTAGAGTTCTCTGTCAATAGTGAACGAGCTACCCTTGAATTCTTTTATGAGACATATATTTCTATCTTGTTTAAAATACTGGATTTTAGACTCTTTTGTTAATAGCATCTTGATCTTAAGTAAGATATGATTTGGTTACTAGAAGTGGGACTCTACCATAATGAAAAAAAAAATGAGGCATTGGTCTAGTAGTTGGCTAGTGTCTGGCCAGAGCACAGATATTGCAGGCTGGAAAGCCAGTGATCCTTTTACCACAACAAAACACTTGTTAAAACTTGTCACTTATACTTCTTCAAAAGGTAGACTACTTGCCAACAGAATATATAATGTTTGTGAACTGTTTGGAAAAACTCAGAACATTGAAAAAACAGAATGTTTATATATGTTGATTGTTTCTTATTGTGCAGAGTTCTGTGACAAGGTGTACTTGGGCTGGTTATAAGAGACAATATTAAAGAAACAGCTTTAACAGCGAATAGGCCTCTGCTGTCCTCAAGTGCCCATATTAAAACTTTTCAGTTAATTGGGGTCCATTCTAGCTTCAAAGGTTAGATTAAGTGTGATGCTTTCCCACCTAAACTAATATTTTCAGATAGCTTCAAAGTAGACACCATCAAATTGAGGGAAAGCAAAAATGTGCGGAGCACAGAGACCGGTAAATATAAGAAGATAGTCTGCAAGCATAGAAACATTGACTAGATTAGATCTTTGGTCATGGTTATTTGCCTGTGGATCTGACTGTCAGCAGCTAGACCAAAAGCATACTAAGTTTTTTAGGGATTGTATTGATCTGCAAAAGCCAATGTGCTTTGACCTTTAAGGAACTCCAGAAGCTTCCCAACTGGTCTTGCAAAATATAGCCCAAAAAATATGTGCAGTCGCCAACGAGGGAGTTTTGTCCAATTCTCTCTTGGGAGATAATTATAGGGTAATCAAATACTTTTGAGAGTAAAAGGGACACATATTTAGGACAAAGAACTTGTTCATTTAATATTGATTATACACCAGAACAATGCATATGAATCAAGACAGTCACAAACAAATCAGTCCTTATGGGAATAGAAATAATGGACAAAGAAAAATATTGTAAAGAAAGAAACAGGAACCACAAATGACAAGAGACAAAGGAATTCCTCCCAGACAATATTATCAGGATTTATTTAAGGAAATTATTTCACTGCCAGGCCAGGGACTGTTTGAAATTCTTATCCAATAGGATTTGATCGTTGCTTTGAGAAATGACAGCTGTGCTTTTCCTATTCTTCCATTTTCTTGGAAAGCAGCTGTGCTCACCACTGTACCTCCAACACTGCACTCTTCTATTGTTTTGAATGGGAATTTATAATATTAGGTGTATGTGTGTGTAGAGGGGGCAGGTAAGTGGGAAGAAGTGTACCCCTGATATTTGGCAGCAGGCTACAGGTTGCGTCCCAGTATCCTTTTCCCCCACATATAGTAATGGCCACATTTTCCACCTCCATTTCAATGAGATGTGGGCAAGGTACTAGTTCTACTCAATGAAATGTGAAAATAAGTGATGTGTGATTCTTCAGCTGTGCCCTTAAAAGGATTGCATGTGCATCCTCCTGCATGCTCCTCCCTCCTCAAACACACAACACACACATACACACACAAACATTCCTTGCAGATGGTGATGAATAGAGTAGCCACCTTAAAAATGGACACCTTGTACTGAGGATGGTAAAGTTGAATTGCTGGTTCTTATCATTACTTTAGATACAAAGAAGAGAGAGAAAACACGAGAGAGAAAATTCTATCTTGTTTACACTGCTATATTTTGGGTATCTTTGTTACAAAGTTTAAATTAAAGCTACTATAAGTACCACAGTATACATAGATTCAAACGATTATCTTTCTTAAATTTTACTTATGTTACTTACCAAAATGGAATCACAAATTCAAACTGACTATTTCTAGGTGCATGTTCAAAATAAGAGTAGCACAAAGTATTTATATTCTACGAATTTAGAATAAAAATTTAATTGTTCTCAAATACTTATTTCCAGAGAATATTTACAATAAAGAATCTATCCATTGACTATTCATGCCAGTAGTCATTAAATTAATTCTAATAAACATTCTACCCAGATTCTCCTATTAGACTATTACAACTTTTCACATAGTTTGGTATAAAGCTGAGAAATATTGTTACACATGGACTACTTGCAACGTGATTTTACAAGGTCTAATTTCCATTCTGGAAAAAACAAAATAAAAACTATCACAACTGAAAAACTATCACAACTGAAAAGCTATCTTACCATTAAGTGTATGCAAAATTAATGTTCAGAGTACAGAGTACACAAAAAGAAACAGAGGATTGATTTTAAAAGGAATTCACACTATTTTTTTCTCAGTATAATAAGACATGGTGGGAAAATCCCTCTACATTTAAGAAAAAATAAAAACAAAACCAAAACATGTATTCCCCCTGTATCCCTAATTTCTTGATTAAAGTAAATTGCTTGTGTTTCTCAAATGCAAAACCAAAGAGCTTAATATGTATACCCCTTTTCTCTTGCTCAGGTTTGTCTCTTTGGAGCAGACTGAGAAAGCGTTCACTGCCTTATGGCTAATAAGATCGCTGTGGTGAGAGCAAAGCTGAAATACGAAGCCTGAGGAGTGGAGACAGAAGATGAAATTTGGCTAACTGTTCTCTTGAAAGTGAAAGGAAATTAGTTGAAGTCGCCAGATTGGTTTTGGCTAATTTTATTTACTAATAGTTATATTTTACGGCACCATAGATAATTAGATGTGAACATAAGGGATAGTGATAATCAAATAGGAATTATATTGTGGGCATTTTGGAAATATGTGAATATTTTTAGGCCTTCGAGGATATCATTGAGCTACAACTAGAGTACAGTGGCCACGGACATCAGGATGGCTACTTTCCTTTGTGAGTTTATTTTCAGCTTCTGGGGTTAAGTTATCCAGATAAAACCCTCCTTAATTTCTTCCCTTGTTCTTCTGAAATTGCATTGCTCTTTATGGCAACAACTTTTGAGGCATTTATTACTTTCTTCCTGGTGTTACGATGGGTATATATGTATTTTCACTCTCCTGCTATACTGTAGAGTCTGTATTTTATTCACATCCTGTTGCTTTTTGAACATCATAAGCACCAATACATTTATTTTAAGAATTTATTGTCAATAACTTGATCCTACTTCTGGGCCTCTCTGTATTTTCATACGCTGATTACATTATTTCTACTAACTACAAGCATTCATAAAAAAGTTTTTTTCAATTATTGACACTTATTCTTCTATTCATTTTGTTGCCTTCTGGAGCCAAAATTAATGCAGCAAAGCAGGAAATTCCTCTTCCATCCTACAAAAATTTTTAGCACAACTTTTAAAAATGTCCCCTTCTGTTTTTTCTAGTCTCTTATTTGAATATAAGCTCTTTTTTGAGACAATTTACACACAATGAAATGTGTAGATCTTACGTGCACAGTTTGATGAGTTATGAAAAATGGATAGACCTGTGTAATCACAGCCCTAACAAAATATAGGGCGCATGTATCATCCCAGGAAAGGTTGCATCATGCCGCCTCCGAAACAATTCCCACCTTCCTCCAGACACAATTACAGTCCTAAATTCTGTCACCATAGCTTAGTTCCACCTGAACGCAGTGCCTTTGCCCACTTAGCCATCCTGACTTCCTAGTTCCACCTTTACGGGTCTGGATTATGCCAGAAGACTGTGAAAAGTCTTTAACTTTGCTCTGGCAGGCAAGTGACTTTACTTATGTCTCAGCTTCATCGTTCTGGGCTTGGTTGCAGTAGGGGGATAGACCAGCCCTACTTCTATACCCTGGCAATTCTGGAGTTTCAACTGAGTTTTTAGGGTGTTCAACACAGCCTCTCCCTTCTGGCTGGGGAGGTCTATAGTGTATCCTAGCACTGCCATGTCCATGGTGTCTGGGGTTTACAGTTCTTCAGTAGCAGTATGCCAAGCCTGCAGAGGCTCTCTCGACGCACGCACAGCTTAGAATTTATGCAAAAACTTGCAAGAACGCTTAGTCACATTTGTGGAGTTTTCTGTCCCGCTCCTTCTCTCTGATACACCTCCCTGCAAATACCAGCTACCTTGGTAGCCCAGAACTCCAATCTTTGTTTCTTCTACTCAGGGAGATTGCTGTTCTGTGTTTGGGCTCCATTCTTAAATTGGAAAGTGACCCCTAGCAGAAAGCCAGGCTGAATGTAGATCTCATTTTGTGTATTTCCTTTCTTTCAGTGATCACAACCCTGAGTTCTCTGTTTTCCAATTTTGTCCAGTTTTGTGGTTATTGCCTGAGAATTGCAAATCTGATAAAATTATTCTATCATGGTCAGAACTTAAAGTCCCATATCAGGTTAATTTTTATATCTTTTTTGACATCTCATCTTGGTTGACTAGTCTCTCTTTAAAGGTAGAGTAAGAATAATGCATTCTAGGGGGCCAGCCCCGTGGCCAAGTGATTAAGTTCGCGTGCTTGCTTTGGCAGCCCAGGGTTTCACGGGTTGGGATCCTGGGCGCAGACACGGCACCACTCATCAGGTCATGTTGAGGCGGTGTCCTACATGCCACAACTAGAAGGACCCACAACCAAAATATACAACTATGTGCTGGGGGGATTTGGGGAGAAAAAGCAATTAAAAAGAAAAGTTTGGCAACAGTTGTTAGCTCAGGTGCCAATCTTTAAAAACAAAAAAAGAAGAATACATTCCATATTAATCTTCTATGGTTGTTTTAGAATCAAATAAAATAAACTTTGAAAGACATAGCCCTCTCCACAAGTGATATAACTTCCGAGTAATTAAAATCTTGTCTTCAATATAATTAATCTTGTAACTTTTCATAAACGTACACATTGTAAGTAAGATTGACTTAAGTAAAGAAAGAGACTGCAATTCTGAGAAAGAAGATAACTTGGAGGATAATGTGCATTCATCAATTTTTCTCAAGCTTTTTCAGCAAAGTTACCCTATTGGCAAAGGAGTCTGTGTAGTCCATAGCAGGTATAAAATTTATTTAAGATGTTATATTTTGTCTTAAAATTGTATGCATACAGTATATAATTATGTCGAGTTTAATTAAAATATAAAGTTCCCTCCTCACTTCAATTTTTGATCAAAATTGAGAGTCACGAATTTGCACTGTATTAATTTTACAGATTCAGTTGTAGCTGGTACATGAGCAGCTGTACTTGCTTAGAGAATTGTAGTAATGTGTATTTGCCTGAGAACTGGAAAGACTGATTTGAGTCTGAATATTTGGTCGACTTAATTCCAAATGTTAATATTTGAAAGAGTTGTATTTCATAGTTTTTTAACTCAATGTTCCGTATATTCAATTTTCTGGGAACAGGTCTAATTTAAAACAAATTTAAAGAAAAATAAGTGTAATTTACATATTTTCATATAATTGAGTAAAGTTTGTTACGTTCAGAGACGGACTATTAGTAGAGATATTAATACAGGCAAAGTGTCACAAGTAATTTTGGCACACCCAGTCTTCTTCCTTTAAGATAAATTACTGGTTTAATTTGCAAATATACTTTCAAATCCTTACAAATGGGTGTGGTGTGTATATTTCTATAATGCATTGAAATTGAAACTACAGAGAAGTTGTAGTTTAACCATGACCAAAAGATTATTAATTTTGAATAATCCAAACATTTTTGTTACATATCTCAAGAAAAACAGATTCAATATAACAACATGAATATTCAAATAGGTTAGAAGGGGATTTTACTCTTGATCTCAACAGCTGTTTTAAACTATGGAGCACCTTAGAGTTAATTCCGCAAAAGTAAGATGAGGCACCATGATACAAGTGCTCCACTGAATATATTTTACATGATGCATCTCAAATATGCTTTCTAGTCAGCTTGTAAAACTGTCACATACTTACAGTAATATTAGAGATGCATTTGTGGTTTGTGTAATGTAACAACTGCTAAACAACAATACTCAAATGACAGATAACTCTCAGAATAGCAATGCTTATAAGTAAAACTTTTGATTCTTTCAGAAAACTATTAGTTGACAGTTTAAATGACCTTTGAGTTTCTAAATATAGTTTTCCTTTGTCCATTGAATAAATTCTTATTGCTGATAGAAAAAGATTAATGTACTGGAAATAGTCACAGGCTCCGGCAAGATCATAAATGTTCCCAAACTGTCTCTCCATAGGAAATGGATCCATTTACTGTAGTCAAACTTTATTATCTCTATAATGCCACATACATTTTCACTAGGCAAAGATTTCTTAGAACTCTATTTAGAAAATTCAAGAATTAACGGAATTCTCCTTTCTTCCCTGAAGAAACTCTTTTTATGTCTCTTCTAATTTTCTACTCTTTTGGCAGCTTCTCCACATGCAGGTCAAGGTTTTTATAATCTCAGATATATTTTTAACAAAACTTCCATAATTAATTATCTGATTTTGCTTATATTTTGCATACAATACAGTTGCGTAGCATCAAATATTATTCAAATATATTTATAAATGACCTTTATTGAAAGTCATAACAGAAGTCGGTATACTCTTGTATAAAACTGGCCTACTTTTCTAAAATGTCTTGTTATATTTTTGTCTATTTTGTTTTAAGGATGCAAATCTAAACTGTTGTGTTGCTAGTTTTCCCAGGCAATGTTAGGGTATGGACATAGAAAAATATTTAGTTTTAAATGCTATCAAAGAAAGGGCAGCAGGACATTTATTTGGTTTGAATACTCACTCTGTGTTTCCAGAATTTCAGTTAACTTGAACGTTAATGAATGCACCTCTGCTTTGTTTCAGATGGAAGCAACCTGGATTTCCAACTATTCTAGAGCGCCACCTTCTGGAAATGAAATGCTTCTCTAAACGTCAAGAAGCAGCTCGTTGGGATTGTGATAGAATTGTGACTTGATACTGAGAAAAATCATGCCTCGTGAGAAATATATATTCCTTTCAAGTAAATATCACATTCCTCTCCCCACTCCCTTGGAGATTAGAGTTAAAGAAGACACTGATTTGTGCAAATGCGGAATAAGTGAAAGATTTCTTGACTGCTATATTAGGAATAAAATTCTGTCAATTTTACTTTTTCCCCCTTGTTAAAACTAAATTAAAAAGTTGTATGCTTCCCTGATATGTGGCATTTTTACATCTAGCAATAGTATATAGAAATATTTAACACTGTTGTTAACACGATTAAAGACAAGTGAAGCCTTAGCAGTTCCAGTTAATAATACATTCTAAAGCTAATTAATGAATATACATTTTGTTTGCCATAAGACATAAGACAATCAGTCTTTTTTTATGACTGATTCTAACTTCATCAAGTTAGTCAAACTTGTAATTAACTAGAATTCAGATTTAAGTCCAGGGCATGCCATAGCCAAGAAAACAATATTTTCACTCTGATAGTATTAAAAGGTTTTTAAAAGAACTATTGGTGTTTCTGAGGTTTCAATTTTTTAGCAAAAATCAGCTGAAGATTTTACAATTTCTAATTCCTGTTTTATCTTCTAATCCTGGTCACTTGAAGACTATAGATATATAGTCTAGCCAGATAATCTTAATGGTATCATGCAAACATTTGGCTAAATTTGGAAGGAGAAAATTTATTGTACATGGGCAACTATTCCTGCCCATGGCAGATATCACTACCTGATCTTGGTTCCATCTCTCACTAATCCAGGAAATATTATATTCAATACTTTTTTCCAAACAGTTATTATTACTAGAATAGAGCTCCTTTATGAGAGGAAGCTTACTAGAACTAAAACAAGGATGAAAAGGAAAATGCTTGTAGTGCAAGTGGGAGACAAAGATGAGCAAGAGTAATATTAATTTTAAGGGAAAAGTGGGAAGATAGTTGCTTTATTGATATAATTTTATTTGGCAAATAGGGCTGAGAGTCTCAAACTATCTTAGTTAAACTCCACCATTATATTCATTCTTTGAAAGGAATTCTTCTCATTTAACAGGAAATGCCAGCAAAAGCTCAAAAAACATAGTACTCCACCTGTCATTAACAATTTTGTCATGTTTAGTTTTTTAAAAAATCAGTCCCTTTAGGAAGATCTTTTCCTGGGGGGGAGTGGGAGAGAGAGAGGCAGACCAAATTGTTGAGCCCATGTGTAGTTCAAAGAAAGCAAAACCATAACAAGAGAAAATAGCAGATTGATTACGTTATCTAGGAAGAAATCCAACAAGCTTCAAGCCTATTAGGTGCCAGAGACTGTTTTGTGTGCTTAGGTTACAGAGAATCGGTGCTGGAGTCCTAATAACAAAAGCACCTCATCAGATCAGAGAGATTTACATAAAAGGAAGTGGTTGGAACCATTTCATTGAATTGATTATTGTCTGCAAGTAGTCCAGAAGAAAACAATTAAGGGGAACTTGCAAATAAAACAAAATTCCCTTGAGAAATAAATTTAAAACCAATACATAATGGGTCAGAGCCGAGATAAAATAAATCACCTCAAAGAGCACGACAAGAGCAAGACATGCCCCACAGTATTGTATTTATATGTAGTATATGACCTTAATATGTAACGAAGATGTTGATCTTAAGGATGATCGGTCAGAAATAGAAACAGAAAAAGCAGCCATGGAATCAGAGTTGAGGGAACCTATCCAAATATTGCCCATGGTGATCAGTACAGCTTATTTTAATTGCAAGTTGGTTTAGGAGCAGAGGGAGGAAAGAGAGAGAGAATTTACATGTTTATATACTTCAAAACTTAAGGGGTACAGTTGATTTCAGACACTGCCTGATCTAAGAATTCAATACTATCATCAGGACTTGATCTTTCTTTCTTCCTGTCTCACTCATCCTTTCCTCTGTGTCTGCTCCATTCTTAGGTGCGCTTGGTAGCTCTCAGGTACCACTTCCATAGTTTACAACCTAGGAAGTTAATTTCTGCTTCCCACCAATTCTCACTAATTTGGATCTCCTTGATTCTGATTCTCTTGGCTCCTTCTCTCAAATAGGAGTTGAGCATGCCACAAAAGAGATGTGCACACATCTTGGGAGAAGAAACTGGAGACTTTTGAGTATTATAATTCCATAGTCTACATCTGGGTTTCCTGGATCTCTAGTTCTGGGAGATATCAGATGTTCAGCCTTCCTTCTCTGCCAAAAAAAATTCTATTTGTGAAACAGGGCTTATGAGATTTCCCTCTGAGACATCAAGAATGAACATTGGCACGTTAAAAGCTGTGAGAAGTCCTTCAGCGAGGAAGCAAATTTCTAGAATTTATTGAGGACACATTATGTTTTATACAGAATATCATTTTTCTTCATCAGCTCATTGTGATATGACTTGGGAAATTCTGGGATAGATGATCTCTAACATAAAAATAAATGATTCTCACCATCTTAGTAGATTGCCATTAAATATTCAAATTATAATATTCCTCTTTTTCTGCTTCAGAGTCTGCCAAGCAAACAATTTTGATTACAATTTGAGTTTCTATAAAAGTCAGCCTGTGGGGAGAGAATGTCCTAGTTTTGACCATTAGAGAATTTCAATCTGCGTGACAGTCATATTGTTAATGGTAAATTGCTAAATTGGACTCTGTTTTATATATCAGTCATGTAGCAGAATGCTGGAAAAGTATTCAGACGAAGCCTAACAATTTTATGATATAATATTGAAATGTAAGTAAATCTTTCACCAGAAGTAGTTTTCTTTTCAGTGTTTAATTATATTACACTGACTTCAAAAAAATGTAAAATGCAGATGTTAACTTTGAGTTAAGATGGGAATTCATTGGAAGTAAGAGGTAATAAAACTTAAAGAATAAAGCACTGTGTTTGTTGAGTAAGAAGTACTGCCACTGAACTATATATTATAGATATGCTTTTTACTTTTTCTGTAAGCGTTTTCCTAAATTTTTGGATCACAGTACCTTTCCAATCAAATATTTTAAAATGCAGATGCTCATTTAATCTCTTATAATACTGTTCAGTTCACCTTTTATCATTTGATCCTCACAAACATTCTGTTAATAAGGCTGAGCAAATGAAGTACATCCCCTTTATAGTTGAAGAACTGAGAGCCAGAAGGAATATAGGATTTGCCTGAGGACACACGGAAAAACTATAAATCTGGAAATCCTATCCAGATCTTTGGCTTCCAAAGGAATATTTTATAATAATCTACCTTGTTAAATTAAAATAAAAAGATACTGTGCTTTCTTCCTGCCCAGACACCATCAATATTATATATTATCTGTGCTACATATTTTGTATTTAATTCCATATTGTCATACATTGTTTCTGAATTGTGTTTTAAATTAATGTTTATTGTTACAGAGGTAAATGTCCTAGGACAGGACTGTCTTTTCCTTATTCTCCACAGCTGCAAGCAACTGATAGCATTATAGCAGTGTTAAAGACGTACCTCATCAAATAATGACTGGGAATCCCAGGACTTTCCTGATTTGAAGTGTTAACCAGATGACTTTAAAATCACTTGTAGAAAGATAATGTAAGATATCAGAGAAAATGATCTGATACACGAGTCTCCTAGATTAAGGTAGTTCTCAGTGATCCAGAAATCAGGTATAACGTAAGCTCAGAATTCCGCTAAAGTAATGTAAAGTTCATGCCTACCAAATTTTCTATTTTATGATACCCTTTTAGCAATCCACCAAGAACCTCCAGAATTCCAGTTTGTTATACTACCTAATGTATTAGAATCTGTAATGTCTCTTTCTAATAAGCGTTTGACCAGAGCTGATTAAACTGGAATTATCTTAGGCTTCTTTTGTTTTCTTTTTGGGTTCTGTTACTAACTTCTGATTATCTTCTTATTTCTATTGATTGGCAGTTTTCTATTTTGTTATATACTATGGAATTTGGGAAAAAATATTTTTCTTCCAAATATTTTCTTTAGCAAATAAAGTTATTTTGCTTGATTCTATATGTTTAATTTACCAAGATCACTTTGACAGCTAATATTCTTCTATCACTATTTTTATCCTGAACGCTTGTAATAGAGCCTCTGTGTCTCACAGTGATTATCACACTGGACCTTGAACTATAGTTGCCACTTTGTTCTCTCCTACTGAACATAAGCTCTTGAAGGCAGGGATTCACTTATAATTTTCTTGATATTTCTTTTATTTATAGTAAGATCTAGCACTAACATACTCAGAATGTTCAACACATTAATGAGTTTATGAGCGTACTTTAAATATTATCAAAATGACAGATTCAGCGTAAGGGCCAGTGTTATGTTAGAGTTTCTGAATTTGAAATTCTATGTGAAAATGCAAGAACCATAGGAAATGGCTATACGCGTTTAAAATGAAAGTTTCATAAACTAGAAGATGAAAAAATCTGAAGTGTTGGCTCTGTAGGAGGGACTTCATTATCTTCCGCTGGTTCCTTGAGGGCTCAGCACTCATTCTTACTAATTATTTTTCAACTGAACACGCTACTTGTGACTAAAATGTCTACAGTTATCTGGGTTTTTACTTTCTATTTTACCTCTTTCTTTCTTTAAATTCAAATTCTTTTTTGGACTAGATGGAAGTCAAACCCTGACCTTGACCCTATCATTTAACCTTTCTAAGTTTTACAGTCCCGTATCTAAAAGAACAGTTTCAGACCAAGATCCTCAACAGTTAAATGATTATATAAAGTATTCTTGCTTTACTCTATTCTCTCAGTAATTATTATCCATAAAGACTATCCCAGAAATTTAAAAAAACGTACATTGAAGAAAACTTTGCTTATGGGGATTCTAACTCTGCTTGTGAATTAATAATTCTTACAATTATTCAGGCATTTCTATAATTATACAAAGACAGAGAGTATTTTGCAACATACTGTACATTTGTATTACTTACCCTATATTTTCTTCTTCATTTCTCTCACCGTGAGAAATGCAAACAGGGTGAGCTCAGAAGCTCATTTCATGTGTAATGATTCACTGCAACACTGTGAAAGGAGTTTTGCTCCCCCTTGGTTTTATCTTATCAGTTGCTACAAACAAAATCACATGTTCCCATGCTTTATTTGAGCACCTTGAGTGACTGGCATGACAACTATCAAAATCATTTTCTCCACTCTCTTCTGTTAACTCTTACTATTGACACATTTAATTTATACAACTAAATGGCTACCATTAATAATCTAGTTGTTTAATCCTCGCTCTTTCACTAACTCCCATGGCATGGACAAGGGCATCAAGGCTATAAAAGGACTTTCATAAACTTCTCTTAGAACTTTATTATTATTTGAGATTCTTACTCTCTTTTCCTGTCACTCATATAAAAACTGAAAGTTCCATTGATAGTTTAGTGGAGTTGGAATTAAAGGCATCTCTTGTAGCTTTGTAATATACTTCTCTATAAGGAGATCACTAGATTGATTTGTCTCTTAGAGAATGGAGTGAAGGCTAATGGAGTAATTCTCAAAACTTTTTGGTCTCAAGAATCTTTTATCCTCTTACAGATAAAAACCACTGAACAGCTTTTGTTCATATCGGTTATCTCTATTGGGATTTACCATATTGGAAACTAAAACAGAGAAACATTTAAAATACGTGTATAAATAAATTTTTTCTCTATATTTATTTTTTCCAGCTTATTTAGATATAATTGACATGCAGCATTGCGCAAGCTTAAGGTGTACAACGTGTTGATTAAGTACACATATATTGCCAAATGATCACCACCATAGCATTAGTTAACACCTGCATCATGTCATCTAGTTACTACTTATTTTTTATAATGAGAATATTTAAGATCTACTCTCTTAGCAACTTTCAAGTATATAATACAGAATTATTAACCATAATCACTATGCTGTACTTTGGATCCCTAGAACTTATTAATATTATAACTGGAAGTTTATGCTCTTTGACCAACATCCCTTTCTTTCCCCCACATCTCAGCCCCAGGAGCTACCACTCTACTCTTTCTATGAGATCAGCTTTTTCAGATTCTACATATAAGTGAGATCATATTGCTTTTGTCTTTCTCTTTCTGACTTATTTCATTTAGCATAATGCCCTCAAGTTCCATTCATGTTGTTGAAAAAGGCAGGATGCCATTTTTTTCTCGTGGCTGAATAATATTTCATTGTGTACACCACATCTTCTTTATCCTTTCATTCATTGATGGACTCTTAGATTGTTTCCATTTCTTGGCTACGAAATGGGAGTGCAGATTTCTCTTTGAGGTCCTGTTTTCATTTTCCTTGGATTCACCCAGAAGTGGATGATATGGTAGTTCTGTTTTTAGTTTTCTGAGGAAACTCCACACTGTTTTCCATAGTGGCTGCATCAAGGTACATTCCCACCAACAGTGCACAAGGGCCCTCTTTTCTCCACATCCTCGCAAACACTTGCTATTTCTTGGCTTTTTGATAAGAGCCATTCTAACAGATGTGAGGTGACATCTCATTCTGGTTTTGATTTTCATTACCTTAGGATGATTAGTGATGTTGAGAACCTTTCATGTACCTGTTGGTTCTTTGTCTCTGTTTAGAAAAATCTTTATTCAGATCCTCTGCCCATTTTTTAATTGGGTTGTTATTTTGCTATTGTATTGTATGAGTTGTTTACATATTTTAGATATTAACCCCTTATCAGGTATATAATTTGCAAATATTTTTTCCCATTGTGTACATTGCCTTTTCATTTTGTCAATGGTTTCCTTTGCTAGGAAGAAGCTTTTTAATTTGACATAGTCCTACTTGTTTATTTTTGCTTTAGTTGCCTTTGGCTTGGGTGTTAAATGCAAACAATCATTGGCAAGACTGATGTTAGGAAGTTTTTTCCCTACTTTTCCTCCTAGGAATTTTATGGTTTCAGGTCTTATGTTCAAGTCTTTTATCCATTTTGAGTTGATTTTTGTGTATGGTGTAAGATAGAGGTCTAGTTTAGACTTTTGCATGGGGCTATCCAGTTTTCCCAACTCCATTTATTGAAAAGACTGTCTTTTCTCCACTGTATATTCTTGTCTCCTTTGTTGTAAATTAATTGACCATATGTGCATGGGTTTATTTCTGGGCTCTCCATTCTGTTCCATTGATCTATGTGTCTGTTTTCATGCCAGTACCATACTGTTTTTGTTACTATGAATTTGTAATATAGTTTGAAATCAGAAAATGTGATGCCTCTAGCTTTGTTCTTCTTTCCTAAGATTGCTTAAGGCTATTCAGAGTCTTTTTTGTTTCCATACAAATTTTAGGATTGATTTTTTCATTTCTGTGAAAAATGCCATTGGAATTTTGATAGGATATTTTGATCTACATTGAATCTGTAGATCATTTTGGGTAGTATGGAATTATTAACAAAGTTAATTCATTTTATAGTTTTTGGTGTATAGATCATTCAACTCTTGGTTAAACTTTTCCCAAGTATTTTATTCTTTTTGACGTTATTATAAACAGGATTTTTTTCTTAATTTCTTTCTGATAGTTTGTCGTTAGCGTATAGAAATGCAACTTTTTTGTGTGTGTATTCGCTTTGCATCCTGCAAATTTACCAAATTTGTTACTTAGTTCTAACGGTATTTTGGTGGAGTCTTTGGGTTTTCTGAATATAATATCATGCCATCTGCAAATAGAAACAATTTTACTTCTTCCTTTCCAATTTGGATGCCTTTTATTTATTTTTCTCACCTAATTTCTCTGGCTAAGACGTCTAGGACTGTGTTGAATAAAAGTGATGAAAGTGGGCATCCTTGTCTTGTTCCTGATCTTAGAGGGAAGATTTAAACCTTTCACTTTTGAATGTGATGTCAACTGTGGGCTTGTTGTATATGGCCTTTATTATGTTGAGGTATGTTCCCTCTGAACCCAGTTTGTTGAGAGATTTTTATCGTGAGTGGATTTTTAATTTTTTCAAATGCTTTTTCTGCATCTATTGGGATAATCATATGATTTTTATCCTTCATCTTGTTAATGTGATTTATCACGTTGGTTGATTTGTGGATGTTGAACCATCCTTGCATCTTTGGACAGACTCCCACTTGATCATGGTGTATGATCCTTTTAATATATTTTATTTTGCCAATATTTTCCTAAGGATTTTTGCATCTATGTTCATCATGGATATTGGTCTGTAATTTGCTTTTCTTGTGGTGTTCTTGTCTGGCTTTAGTATCAGGATAAAGCTGGCCTCATAAGATGAGTTTGGAAATATTCCCTCTTCTATTTTTGGGGGATAGTTTGAGAAGGATTCATATTAATTCTTCTTGAAATGTTTGGTAGAATTTACCAGTGAAGGATCTGGTGCTGGGCTTTTCTTTTGTTGGGAGGTTTTTGATTACTGATTTAATCTCCTTAAATAGTAACCATTGGTAACAAATTATTCTATTTATTAGTATTTGTGGGAGTATAATTGATTGCAGTAGTCTCTTATGATCCTTTATATTTTTATGGTATCAGTTGCAAACATATTAATTTGTTTTAAAACAACAGTATTAAATTACTATGTAAAAAAATTAATACCATATTTTATCAAAAAATAAATATATTATCCAAAAACAAAAAAATGAGAAAAGTGGCATTTTTTCACATTTTTTCAAAACCTATTAGTGTCTAGTTTAATAGAAAACAGATAGATTTTGATAAACTCTTCTGCATTCAATCTATTGTGATATACTGTTTTGAATCAGGCCTCCTTCAAATATGTAGTTGGAAAACGAGAAATATTTTACTATTCTTTTCAAATCAATGTGGATATGGTTCTTTGGTACTACACCAAAACACATTCAGTGCAGTTTCCTAAATGTTAGTGCAGTATGGAATCGAGACCCTGTTAATGAACCTTTCACATACTGTTACATTAAAGTTCACGGTTTTATCTTGTAATGGATCTTTTACTCATGCATGACTTTTTAACATCAAGCATTGTTTATCTGATTTACTGAGTTATGCATCTGTTCCAAATGTTAACACAATATCCAAAACAAATTCTATTTGTTAATATCCCCACTGAAATAAGTTTAAGAATTGGGAACATAGAAAGCTCAGATTGGTGGGTACACAATGTTTTCAAAATTTTAATTTTTACTTCAAAGATTGAAGTTTATTACTGGCAACAATTAGTTGTCTCCTTTGAAATGACAAGTATACTTCGTTCATTTTTGAGAATACCAAATACTCAATACCTAAGTTTGAATAGCCATAGTTTCTCTGTCAATCATTCTTACAAGTAAAAGTGACATTCTTTAGAAAGAGGGATAGTTCAGCTTTCAATTTAGACAATTGCATATTTGCTTTTCCTTGAGATAATCACTATATTTTGATATATAAAAACATACTTTATGTGTAATTCTCATTTAATTATACAGAGTATTAAAATAACAGTTTTTTTAAAGATTGTATTTTTCCTTTTTCTCTGTAAAGCCCCCCCGGTACATAGTTGTATATTTTTAGTTGTGGGTCCCTCTAGTTGTGGCATGTGGGATGCTGTCTCACCATGGCTTGATGAGCAGTGCCATGTCCACGTCCGGGATTGGAACTAGCAAAACCCTAGTCCACCGCAGCAGAGCGCACGAACTTAACAACTCCGCCAAGGGGGTGGCCCCTAAAATAACGTGTTTAAAGGTTGAGATTTTATGAAAATAGTGATTATACACTTTCATCAGATTTTATAAAAAATAACTTTTACTGCTCTCGTTCTTAATGAATCTGATTTTTTTTACTGTCTCTATGTGCCAGTGAAGAACATAATAACTACTAGAACAATTTAGTGCCACTTTCTTGATTTGTTATAGCAATTTTACTCACACTTGCTTTTCTGCCATGAATACAAATGTCAGCAAAGTGAAAAAAGAAAATAATGTTTTGCATTTTTGTGAAATTATTTTGACCTCGTGGACCTCCTCAAAGAGTGTTTGGGGCCCCCTAGTTTGTGTGTGGCACTTTGAGAACCACTGATCTAGAGAAAAGAGCTTCCATCCTGAGTTAGGAGACCAAATGGATAGCTCAGCTTTGCAAAAATTATTTCGTAATTTGAGCAATTTATTAAACTCTTAACATCCTAATCTTAGTCTCTTCATCTATAAAATCTATGCAAATTAAAAGGTTAATGGTTATTCACATACTTTAGAATGCTAACACATTGTGATGTTATTAGAAAACGCATATGAGTACTTGAGTGTATATATATATATGTGTGTCTGTATGATATACATATATCATAATATACAGATGTAAGCTGGGCCTCATCAGAACTAACAAAATAAATGGTTTATCCTAGAGCCCACAAAAGGATTAAATGTGATAAAAATTTCATCTACTTAATTAGTGGAGCTTGCCTTTTTTTTGGTTAAAACATAATATTAGATACTACTGATAATTCCAAAAAATTACGTGAAAGTCGGGTAGTGTGAGTTATATATACATGGTCACTTTAAATTATTTCAATAATAATGGTTAGAAATGGGATTACATTAGGGCAGAGTGTTATTTTTCCATTTTTTATTTAATTAAAAACTCAATTAGAGAAATCTATTCTTAAAATACATTAAAATCTCTCATTAAAAAAAGTAATAGCATCCTCCAATTAACTGAATTCTGTTGCTAAGTAAGGATAATTATTAAAAGAAATTCCTAAAACTTCTGTCTTTGTTAATAATGCACCTGTTCCCTTCTCTTTATAGATCCAGGTAATAATTATCATTTTTCCTTTTGTGGATTATTATAAAACACACATTGATTCAGTAGCATCATTTGGAGAACTTCTTATCACTTTATAGAGCTATAATTGGTGTTGATAAGTAAAATTAGCTTGAACTCCCAATATATACCATGTGAATATACAAAACTCTGCAATATTTCTGTAAATATTGGTCATGTTCTGTGTACTTCTACTTTAGTAATCCTTCTGGTACTGTGCTCTCTCTATTCTGCAGCAGGATAACTCGGATGTGTTTGAGCAGCTTCCTCACTGTCCATTAAAATTCATTTGCACCACTGTAGTAAATTACAGCAACAAAACTATTTCCAAGGGCCAACTTTGTGGCTGAGTGGTTAAGTTTGCATGCTCTACTTCTGTGGCCCAGGGTTTCACTGGATTGGATCCTGGGCGTGGATCTAGCACCGTTCATCAAGCCATGCTGAGGTGGCATCCCACATGGCACAACCAGAGGGACCTACAACTAGAATATACAACTATTTACCGGGGAGCTTTGGGGAGAAGAAGAAGAAGAAAAAAAGATCGGCAACAGGTGTTAGAGCAGGGCCAATCTTTAAAAAAAAAAAAAAATTTCCATAAACTTGTCATTTAAACTAATGCAAAAATCTATCCCTTATCCCCAAAACAATTGAAAGTGCTGAATAACATGGATTTCTCATCTGAGATCTTATGAAAGACAAGAAATTCCCAGTGGCATACAGAGAGAGGGGACAAAAACTAGGTCTGAAAGCACACACTGACTCTGTGATTACTTTGGGGTTGTGAGTTTAAACAGACTTTTGCAATAAATCTTGAAACTATGAAGGGCTGCCCAATAGATAAAAAGGATACTGGACATAGTCCGACCACCAATTTTGGGAGAAAAGAAAATCAAAACTTTTCCTTGTTAGGTAAGGAAAAATAACTCCTTGTGAGAAGTGAAGACCTGAGAGGTCTGTACCCCAGGTGATACAGAGAATGAGCACGACATACTGTGTGCTGCAGAAGTCCCCCAGCCCAAGAGATTAGCAAAAAGTTATCCTGGTCTAGAGATGCTCTAGAGCACCCCTCTAGAGCCACTCTCTTATAATGTAGGCTGGATGAAATTCGATAGGGAAATAACACCACCCTCACCGAAGAGGAGGTTGCAATTAAAAATAAATCACAGCATAAATAAATGAACAAAGTGTCATGAATGGATAATCAGTTCTAAAGAAAAAGATGCCAGAATTTTGAGATAATAGGACCAAATCAAAATAACAAAACAAATCTAATATGTTTAAAATGATTAAAGCAATAATGGAAAGTGTAAAAACTATAAAGATAGGACAAAATACTATAAGGATAGTGTGAAAAAAATAATAAAAGTAGAAAATTTTAGAAAATGCGTATATCTGGAAAGACCAGATTTAAAAAAGAATAAAAATATGTATATTTTAAATTTAAAGAATGAAAAAATCAAAACACTCATTAAGTGGGTTAAATAGCAGATTAAATTCAGCTAAAGCAATTATTAGTAATCTACAAGGTAGTTGTAAGGGAATTGCCCAGAATGGCAGCAAAGATGTATAAAAAAATGAAAAATTTGACAGATGAGACATGAAATTATAATATATCCCACAGGAGTTTATAGGACTCCTTTAGAATCCTTAAGAAAGAATAGAGAACTTTTCAGACAGAAAACTTTCGAAAAGATAATACCAAATCTTTTCCAGAATTGATGAAAAGTAAGAAAACTTGCTTTGAAGAAGCAAATCAAGTGTCAAGCAATATAAATAAAAACACATACATCCAGATATATAGAATATCACAATGGGAGAAAAATCACTTAAATAAATAAGAATTCAACTGACACAAGACTTCTGGAAAACAACAAAATAAGCCACATAATTAATGTAATAGTATTTTCAAGTTCCTAAGGGGAAATAATAGAAAGTTTAAAATTTTATATCAAATTAGCTTTCAAGAATTAGGGAAGAAATTAGGGCATTTTCAAGAAAGTGTGAGGGAACATACTACCCAAATACTGTCACCAAAAGGAATATTAAGTAAATGCAATTCTTTAAAATCTCAACATGCTCTTTCATGAAACTTGATAAGCTCTTCTACAATTTTCTATGATTCATTTGGAAGGGAAAAAGAATAAGACTAAGATAATTTTGAAAGTAAGAGCAATGTAAGAAAAACTTAACTCTCCAGGTCTCTAAAATTATTACAAATTATAGTAACTTAAATGATTTCAGCAGGATTTGGCAAATAGGCCAATGGACATATATACATACGTGTGTGTGTGTGTGTGTGTGTGTGCACGTATAATGTGGTGGCATTACAATTCCATTTACTTTTAATCTATATGTACCTTTATATTTCAAGTGGGTGTTTTGTAGACAACATATAGTTGGGTCTTGTTTCTTCATGCACCCTGACAATCTGTGTCTTTTAATTGGTGTGTTTAGACCATTGACATTTCAACACAATTATTGTTTTGGATGGATTAATGCCTACCATATTTGTTACTATTTTCTATTTGTTGCCCTTGTTCTTTGTTTTTATTTTTGTCTTCCACTCTTTTCCTTCCTTTTCTGGTTTCTGGTATTAAATTTTAAGAGAAAAATTTCAACTCTTTACAGCTATTTTATTAAATTACTGAGAGGAATTTGCTTTCTGATGATTTGTTTCTTCCTCCAAGATTCCAGATACAGAAAATCATTGTGGTGGTGGCTGACAATGGGAATTGAAGTAAAAAGCAGTGAAGTCATTAAATATGAATTCCCTCTTCCCAGAATTTGCCTCGGTGACTAACATGATAAAATAGCAAAAACAATTTTGATGATAATGACAATAAATCATTATGTGAAATAATCATTATGCAGTCTCTAAAATTAAGAAGGTATAAATATTTCAACGACAAACATAAGGAGGCCTCTTATTTTTCATTTCATGTACTTATTACCTCTTTTTAACTTGTTAACATTTTGTGGTGTTAATTGGGGATTACTGTCTATAGTCTGGTGCTTTGGGCTCCCCCATTTCAGTTTAGTTCCAATAATTGATGACGATTGTTTATAATTTTGCCTCATTTCAGTGATACTAATATAAGAATATAGCTCTAATTACACTAAGTTCTAAAGACGTCCTGAAAGAAATACCGTGAAGGAAAAGTAATATTGGAATCACAAATTTGAATTCCTTAACCTCAGTCCTTAATTGTTTCCTTGAGCGAAATTTACTTTAAAATAACATATGACATATTTTAGAATCTATTAAGAATACAGTATATAAATAAAGATTCATAGATGGCCTAACATATGAAAAAGTATGTGCTTGCTAATATTTGTAGTGATGGCTATAGTGTAGCTTTCAGTACTAAATTTAAACTAAAGGATATATTAATTATCTAGATAAGAATAGTTTGTTAATTTACTTTACAAGTGTGTATTTCAATTCATCATTTTCACAGCCTTTAATTTCTCTGTGCCTTTCAAATTCCTACAAAATTCCTCTGGAGGGCACTATTACCATAACCAATACAATTAGCTCCAGCTGGCTGTGATCCAGAAGGGCCCTGCGTCTTTGTTAGTGCTGCTTACCTATTTCAGATCTTAGTGTTCAGCATGACTTTAACTTTCCCATCTCCTTGAGGGAAAAAATAAATGCTTCTGTCTATCCCTTTTGAGGATTATAGAATTTATCCCCAGTCACATTATACCCTATTTAAAAACAAACACCATTTCTGTCCTCGTTATTACTTCTTGATAAGACACCCTGGAAAGCTAATGAGGTGCTAGTGTGAAATGTGACTTCTGCATGAGATGGTTTTTTTCTAATTGCTTTAATAAAAGGCGAATAGAGGTTTGAGTAGTAGCATAGAAATCAGCTAAACATAAAATCACATCCAAATTTAATTTTCTTCAACATAGTCTTTTGCTCACTAAATGAGAATTCAAGGGGAAAAAAAAAGACATCAGAGGTCAAAATTGTTTTTATGTTTTTATATGTCAATAGAAAATACATGTTATTGTAGGAAAAGGAAAATACATGTTTTCAGAAAGCTGTGTGATGTCTATAACCTTGAAAATCAGTTTATTAAATAATTTATGTGATCACACTCAGAATTCTAATTGAAAAGGAATGCATTTCATTGAAAGGCAATTGAGATAATTGCTTATACAAATAACACCTGGGTCACCGTGCTATTTATTTGTAGTAGGCTCTTTTTTGTACCTTTGAATACTTTGTATCTTTAAATTTTTCATTTACTGCTTAAATAGAAAATCAAAAGGTATTTGGAGGTTTCATAAGATCTAAAATACAACCAGAAATTAAATATTACTCTCTAGATAATAAAAGTTTCCATAAATACTTTCATTGTCATATGTCAAATGATGACATTTATAAGAGGTCGATTTTTTTTCCTTCAAAGAAAATAACCCTTTTTCTTGTCCTCTGTAGACTATACAATTGTATTGGTCAATGGCTGCTCTCAGTGGGGACATTTACTCTTAGGTGGTGGTAGGGAAGGGGCTCTGGGAGGGAGCGCTCTGCTCCCTCCCATGTTGGAGCAGACTACTCCTAATAGCAAAGTGATCCCACAGTGTGAAATGTCCCCATATTTGAGAAGGAAGAGAAAGAAAATGGCATTTGTAATTAAATATGGGTTCACATCTTAAGTTTATTGCATACTGGTATTGGGCTTTGTGCAGTTTATTTACTTTCTCTAAACTTCAGTTACTCCTGTAAAATAGAGTTAATATTAGACTGAAACACATGACATTGCTAGATATGCAGGTTAAAAATAGTGGAGTACTGAAGATCTCTTATGGTTTAAGCTAATAATAACCTTCCCTTCCCACACATATATGAACTAATGTATGCAAAACTCCCAATAAAATGCTTGACTCATAGTAATTTTAATTATGTTAGGAGAATTGTTCAGAGCTCTACGCTAACAGTGTAAATAAAAATACTATCTATATTACAAATAGAAATATTCTATATTGTGATAAGTGCAATTAGAAGTCATAGTTACGTTTTCCCCACTCATTAGCTATGAGTGTAAGCATCAACATTGTTACTTCTTAAATAACTAGTTCACATGGTTGTTAAAATGCTTATATAAGATAATATAGATGAGCGTGTCTATCATATGTATTTGTTCATTAAGCAAATAGTAAAATAGTACAAATAGGGTACTATGTATGTAATAACATTACAAACAAATTCCAGGTATCACAAATATAGCAGTTAATAAGACAAAATCCATTCCCTCTGGAAGCATATACACTAGTAAGAGGAGACAGATAATAAGCAAGTAGATATATTCAAAAGCATAATAATTGCATGTAGAGATACAAAAGAAAAATAAATATCTTAGCAGGTAGTAGGTACTTAACATCGATTTTTAAAATTAACTTTTGTTTCATCATTAGATATCCATACCATTAAATTATGGCCCATCATTCCTTTTCCTTTGTAGCTTAATTTATATGGATATGTGATAAGAGGGTCCACATAGCTGGAGAATTTAAAGAATTCCAAATTGTTAGCTTCTCTGGATAACAAACATCCTATGAAAAAACCTCGCTCCTCTTTTCCTTCATTGGTGCATTAGCAATAATTTGGCTCTGGTTAAAAGATATAAAATTTCAAGGCACCATGAAATTTTAAGGCTAAATCTAGTCTAGGTTAAGAAGTATGGTAATTGTTACCCAGCTATCTGAATTGTCTTTGCCTAAATAATCAGCCTTCCTAAGTGAAACTTTTTTATCTCCCCTTTTCTTTTTATGGCTGCATCCCTTTGGAATCTTTTATCATTTATTGCATTTGAAGTGCTTTCTTTTTTGGGGAAAAAAAGAACTATTTGAACTTTACAAACAGATATAAATGGAAAGAAAGAAGAGGAAGGTCAGATTTGGGGCTGGCTAACCTTGGCCATGTCCTTTGAAAGTAGTCCCCAGGTAGCTCTAACTTCTGCAAGCACACGTGAGCCTGAAATCACCTCCGGGCCCAGCCTGCTTGGCAAGCTGACAGAGGTCAAATTTTCACACAAATGAACAATTTCCCTGATAAAGTGAAACTGGTACTTAAGCACAAGCTCTAATGAGCAGCCCCCTGTCCTTAGCTCCCACTTTAAAGTATCCCCAAGGTTTCCAGTACAATTTCATTTGACCTTTAGCTAAAAACCATATTTTACTAGATCACCAATTTCCCCTCATCCCTGGAGTGTTTGCCTCTGTCAGCACTTATGAGAAACCTGTACTGCACACAAGGCAGGTGTTCATTATCCCTCTTTAAGAACAACCTGTCACTCCTCTCATCCGTTTCCCCTGACTTCCTCTCTCTTCTTTGACCAGATGATAGAAATTTTCTGAAAATTTCAGATAGAAATTTGTTTCTTCAAATTCCCCAAACAGCATCCTTTGGATTGATATATTTTGGCCTGGGAGCAAAACATGATTATGGACTACCTACACGGCTATTAGTTTTTGGGCAAACTTGAAGATGTGTGGACTTTCTTAAGGTTATAGCAAGAACACAGTGTTTGTGTTATAGGAGTCCCCAATCATTTACGTAAACTTCCCCTTTTCCTATTTTTTTTCATAATTAGGATTGCATAACAATTAGTGTAAGTAATTGATCATACTGTTATTTTGTTGGGTTAGTAACTGCCTTTAGTCATTAACATTACTATTACTAAAAAAGACGAGTCCTTCTTGAAGCAAATGATGTACCAATAATATCATGAAGATTATTAGGGACAAACACTCATTCCCCACTAATTATAGCAGCATAAGGGGAGAAAATTTCCCTTCTGCTTCCAAAAAGGAAAAGCTTGGATGGGATATCTTCATCTTTTCTACACTTTCTCACTCCTTCCTTCCAAGGGAATAGCAGTGAGTTATTAACTCAGTGCCCTGTGGGTACAGAGAAGACAACGTGATCTGCTTTTCCTATCATATGATAACCATACTGGGATGGGCTTTGTCCCTATGAGGGCGAGGGCTATAGTTTGGTAGAGTAAGTGAATTCTGGAATGAAGTTGTAAGAAGCACAGTGTAGCTGTACACAGAAGCTACGTGCACCAATTCAACTTTTATCAAGAAAGCTGTACTTGATCTTTATCTATCTCACACAAGTGTATGTTTCTTTTTCAGTTGTTTTGGTCATCTTATTTAATTTAATTTATTTTTTATTGAGGTAACATTGGTTTACAACATTATATAAATTTCAGGTATACAACATTATAATCTGACATGAGTATACATTACAGTGTGTTCATCATCAAAAGTCTAGCTTCCATCTGTCACCATACAATTGATCCCCTTTACCCACTTTGCTCACCACCCAGCCCCCTTCCCTTCTGGTAACCACCAATCTATTGTCAGTATCTATGAGTTTGTTTTTGTTTCATTTTGTTTATTTATTTCATTTTTTATATTCCACATATGAGTGAAATGGTATGATATTTGACTTTGTCTGCATAATACATATGCAATAATATAATGAACATAATACCTTCAAGTTCCATCCTAGTTCTTGCAAATGGCAAGATTTCATCTTTTTTATGGCTGAGTAGTATTCCATTGTGTGTGTGTATAGTGTGTATGCCTCTTCTTTATCCATTCATCTAGCAATGGATACTTAGTTTGTTTCCATATCTTGGTTACTGTAAATAAACCTGCAACGAATGTAAGGAAACATATATCTTTTTGAATTAGTGTTTTCATATTCTTCAGATAAATACCTAGAAGTGGAATAGCTGGATCATAAAGTAGTTCTATGCTTAATTTTTTGAAGAATCTCCATACTGTTTTCCATAGCTGCTTCACCAATTTACATTTCTATCAACAGTGTATGAGGGGGTCCCTTTTCTTTACATCCTCTCCAACACTTGTTATTTCCTGTCTTTGAATCAGTTGCAAATGTGTCAGGGAAAGTAAAAGTGGTATTTTCTGGAGCCCTAAATCCACAACATATATAAATGTACCTTTTAAACTGTAGCATGATACGTGTTATCACAATCATCATTATTATTTTTATTTATTTCAATTAATAAACATTTGAAACACCTAACTTGTTTTTGGATGAAACAAGATCAAAAGCAAAATCAAAACTAAATTTGAATGCCCTTGGACATCCTTTTATTCTCTAGCATTCTCAATCCCCTGCTATTCTCAAGTATCAATTCATTCTAATGAATAAAATTTGAAACAACTAACAGCTTATTGGGCATTTAAATTGGCTACTTATTTTAGATCTGACAATATATAAGTAAAACCTCTAATGACTCAGGTATTCGAAACAGGTATAGGGAAATGAACATAGTGCATATTTTGTGATCTTTTAGTTGCATACACCTCACCAGCATTTGGAAGTGCACATTCAAATAAAATTATAACAGTAATATCTACTGGAATTTGTCAAGGCTATGCCGCATGTTATTTATGGTATTAAGTGCTTTATCTGTGACATCTCATTTAATTCACAGAAATCCAGGTAGCTAGATGTTATTCCCATTTCAGAGCTGAGTAAACTGAACTAGAGAGAGGACAGATGAATTTTTGAAGGTTACATGGCTTGTATGTTTTCAAATTCACATTCATGTCTGGACTGTCTTCAGAACCCGCTGTGCTAACTATTATGCTTTCCTGCACTCAGAAAAAGGTATGGAAAATTTGCTCCACTCTGACTAAGTTTGGCAGGAAAAGATGATTGTTGTGCCTCACTCTTAGCTTCAGTATAACTGTATTTCATTAATATTATAAATCTTGGCAGCTTGAGTTTTATAGATTAGTCTGTTACAATATTTTCTAAAAGAATTCCTGACATATATGAGTTATAAATGTATCATTTTTTTCTCTGACTGATCTTTCTAGCCACAAAACTGATGAACTTACTTTGTCAGTGATGGAAAAGCATCTGACAAATTAGGTAGATTATATGAACAGTTAAGATGGACAGTTTCTTCACAGCAAAAAGGAAAGTTAAATTAATATGTAATACAGAGGAAAGAAAGAAGAATTTCTGCATGGCTCATATGTCTAGGATGAGATTAATGCTTTAGGGGCCTAGAGTCTTAAATTTGGGGCACCGACTATGCTGGGCTTAGGTCTATCCAGAATAACTCATCTATATCAACAGCAGGAAAATATACTTAAGTAATTTTTCACTTCCTCCAAAGCATCAATAAAACATTTGCCAAAGTCCTTCCATTAAAAGTAAATATTAATTCAATAAATATGTATTTTTCCAGGCCAACAGCTCATAATTTGACATTTGGATTCTTCTGTGGAGTTCATTTAGTTATATTTTCCCTAAAATTGGGGTACTGCTTTGGGAATTGAGGGCACAAAAAAGTCCATAAATAATTGGAATGTGGGGAAACAAACAAATGTTATACAATATACAACAATGTATAAAGTTCTACAAAAAGAAGCATGAATACTGTACAAAAGGAGCCCAGAGATGGAAATGATTAACCCTATTTGGGGATATTGGTAGGGTGAAGAACTGCTCTGGTTTGCCTCCGACTGAGAAATTTCCCTGGATGCAGGACTTCTAGTGCTAAACTCAGGACAGCCTGGGAAAATCGGGACAGTTGGTCAATCAAAATTGGAAAATTGTTTAGTAAGAAGATACATTGGAGGACAAATGTTTAATAGTAATAATAACATACTATGTTGTTATTGTTTCTGAGAATCGTTACTCTTATCGTATGGTAGACGTTGTTTCATGGTAATTTAATGTGGCCATCCTATGTTATAAAGACTATCATTATCCTCTTTATCACAAAGAAACAGAGGTATATAGAAAAATGTCATCAGGTAATATAAATGTGTGAATCAGGATAGAGTAATATACTCAGGAGTAGTGGGGATTGAGGGTACTGGAGAGTAAAAGCATATTTAAAGACATCCACATTTAGTTTTGGTTTTGAACTTGTTCCTTCCAAACAAGTAACATCTGAAGACTGTGTCTGCTCAACAGCTACTGGTTTGAAACTTCCGAGGGATTAACAGAAAATGTTTCACAGTGAACACAGGAAGAAAGACGTTGCAAGAACAGAGAATACTCCATGCCAAGAAACAACAGGGTGAAAGAGACAGATGCTGAAACATTCAGTATGGCAGGAACATTGACTTTTGTGAAAGGACAGAAAAGAGGTAGGGGTATTGTTAGTAAAATAGATTAGGGCCAGATTTATGCAGGTGTGTGTTGTTTATATTGTGAGCAGTGATCATTTGTCAGAGGTTCTTAAATAAGAGTGTGACACTGTTATACATATGTCTTTGAAAGATGGCGCAGCATTGACAACTTGAAGAGAGGAAAGGGAGAGAAAGAGCAGTTGAGATGTTACAGCTATTGTCTCCTAAAATTCTAATGACCTGGATGAAGTCAATGACAGTGGAGTTGAAAAGAATAGAGTCAAAGGCACATAGGAGTTAAAATTGAGTACTCTTAGTATGTGACTGAATATGGTAGTCAAGGAGAGGAAAAATATGACGATGACTAGAAGCTGTTTTGCTTGAATGAATGAATAAAGTGCGAATCATTATGAGTGATTTGAAAATGCAGAAAGTGGAGCAGATTTGAGCTGAGGAGAATCAGGGAATAGAACCATATTTAGTTTAAACATGCATGTGGTTTTAAGCTCTCCAATAAAACAGTGAGTTGGAAAGTTGTTTTTATCATTCTTAATATTATATCATAAGTTCTAAGGTGAACATTCTGGTAGAAATGCTGTGAACTTGGTAGAATGAGCATGGCTTTACAACAAATTCAGATATAGAAGCTGCCAAACAACAAAGTGGAACTCTGCCAAATAGGTTAATGGTCCTGAAAACCATTTTACCCCAAGATGAAAAAAAAATGTGGGGGGATTAATGAACTAGCAGCCTTTACTTTTAACTTTAGAACAAGTCATATTTCATAGTCTTATGGGATGCTAAATAGGGAATATTCCATCAAGCTAATACATCAACATTAATTGTTATTTATTTCAAGTCTATAGTGCAGGAGATTTTATGACATAATTTGCTACATAGGAAGAGACACAATTTCTTTCCCCTAAGGAAGTTATACTGCAAAAGAGAAATGCCAAAAACCATTATCAATTATGCGTGACTTTTCAAAATGATAATTTATTGATTTTGGTCTAGTAAAATTATAGCCCCCTCTGCTACATACACACAGACACACAGACACAGACACAGACACACACACACACACATTCACTCTCCAGGTGAAAATAATTAGGAAAGGATTTCACTGAGCAAGTGACACAACTCAATTTAAAAAACATTTATTGTACCTCTATTGTATGCAAGGCTTTGTTCTAGTTACTGCCTAGTGAAAAGCAGATATAACATATAAAAATAAAAATAACATATTTTTTTGCCTTAAAAAGCATATAATAATTTACCAAGATGGAAATGTACATGACATTTTTATACAAATTATCTCATTAGATTTTCACAAATCTCCTATGGAGTAGGTAAGTGAGGAATTGTCCCACGTTTTACACATGATGCAATTGTCTTGTAAAGAAGGTAATATCATGTCTTTATACTTGTGACAAGGAAAGTTGTTAGTTAGATAAATGAGTCAGCATCACAAATGGAGGATAAAAAAAAGGGAAAGGTTAAATTGGGAAGAGTTCATGGTCTGGAGTTAAAGCTTTAGATCAGAATCAGCAAATGCCAGGCATTTGCACCAGAGTCCCCATTCCCTTGACTACTGCAAGCATCACTAATCAACTCTAGAACTCTTTTCTATTACAATGGAATTGGCCCGAAAACCCCTCTCTACACAGCCTTCTAACAGCCATTATAGCACATTGCGAGTGGCATTTGTCATGAAATCTATTTGTCACCAGACTTAGACAAGAAGACAATTGAACACCTAAGAGATATCAATGAAGGAAAAAAGATGTTTGAGAGAAGGATTCAGAGCAATTTTTCCTGGAATTGTTTTGAGAAGAAGCATGTGGTACAAGCAGGAAGGGGATAATTAAAATTGCAGATTTTTATTTATGGGATAGTAGAAGGTTTACAGGGAATTAGAATTCCAAGAAGATTATAGTAAAACTGATGAATGGTCATCAGATATAGGCCAGGAGGTCTTTGTCTTCCACCATTTTCCTTTCCTCTTCCCCCTTAATTCATAGAGAAACAAAAATTTTTTCTTTGGAGAAATTAAATGGTAAATATTTGTGGACTCTTAGACGTCAAGCACTCAGATATGGTGAAAGTTAGCAAATAAATGATTAATACCTTTACCCCTTATTTATACATCTGTTCCCAGTGAAGAGGCAGCTGGATGCATGTCCACCCTCTTTCTAGTCCCACTGCCACAGACAGCAAGTGGAAGGATCCTTCTCTCATGAAACTGACTAATCCTGAAGAAAAAATTCTCCACCATCTACCTATGAGATGTGGCCTCATGAAAATGCTATCTTGATCTGTTAATTCTAAATTAAACCAATGACGGGACATGTCTTTCTTTATGCATTTCTTCAATCAACTTTTTAGACCTTTATTTTAAGACCTAGTTTTTTTTAGAACAGTTTTACGTTTACAACAAAATTAAGAGGAACGTACAGAGATTTCCCATATGCCTCCTGCCCCTACACATGCATACCCTTCTCTATCATCAATATCCTCCACCAGAATGGTACATTTGTCACCAAAGGTGAATCTACTTTGACACATTATAATCACTGAAAGACCATAGTTTACCTAGGGTTCACTCTTGGTGTTGTACATTCTATGAGTTTGGATAAATACATATTAATATATATCTATCATTATCATATCATTTAGAGTGTTTTCACTACCCTGCCTATTCATACCTCCTATACCCACTCCATCCATGCCAACCACTGATCTTTTTGTTGTCTCTATAATTTTGTCTTCTCCAGAATGGCATATAGTGGAAATCATACTTTATGTACTCTTTTCATACTGGTTTCTTTCACTTAGTAATATGCATTTAAGGTTCCTCCATGTCTTTTCATGCTTTGATAGTTCATTTCCTTTTAGTAGAGAATAATATTGCATTGTCTGTATGTACCACACCTTATTTATCATTCACATGCTGAAGAGATTTTTGGCTGCTTCCAAGTTTTGGCAATTATGACGAAAGCTGCTATATTTGTATGCAGGTTTTCGTATGGACATAAGTTTGCAATTCCTTTGGATAAATGCCAGAAAGTGCAGTTGCTGGATTGTATGGTAAGATTATGTTTAGTTTTATAAGAAACTGCCCAACTCTCATCCAAAGTGGCTGTACCATTTTGCATTCCTACCAGCAATGTAGGAGAGTTCCTGTTGCTCTACATCCTCACCAGCGTTTGGTCAGTGTTCTGAAATTTGGCCGTCTTAATAGGTGTGTACTGGTATATCACTGCTAATGTGCAGTTTCCTGATGACATATGATGTTGAACATCTTTTTGTATGCTTTTTGTCATCTGTGTATCTCCTTTGTGAGGTGTTTATTAAGGTCTTTGGGCCATTTTTAAATTGAGCTGTTTTCTTATTGTTGAATTTTAAGAGTTCTTTTTTATTTTGGATAATAGTCCTTTATCAGATGTGTCTTTTGCCAATATTTTCTCCCAGTCTGTGGCTTGTCTTCTCATTCTCTTAACATGGTCTTTCACAAAGCAGAAGTTTTTAATTTTTATGAAGTCCAGCTAATCAATTATATCTTTCACGGATTGTACCTTTGGTGTTCTATCTAAAAGAGCATCACTATAACCAAGGTCATCTAGGTTTTCTCCTATGTTATCTTCTATGAGTATTACAGTTTTGCATTTTACATTTAGGTTTCTGATTCATTTTGAGTTAATTTTTGTGAAGACGTAAGGTTTGTGTCTAGATTCATGTGGATGTCCACTTGATCCTGCATCATTTGTTGAAAAGACTATCTTTGCTCCATTGCACAGCCTTTGCTCATTTGTCAAAGATCAATAGAATATATTTATGTGGATCTAATTCTGGGCTCTCTATTCCATTCTAGTGACCTATGTCTCTGATTTTTCACCAATGCCACATTATCTTGATTACTGTAGCTTTTTAGTAAGTCTTGAAGTCAGGTAGCATCAGTTCTCCAACTTTGTTCTTCTCCTTCAATAATGTGTTGGCTATTCTGGATCTTTTGCCTCTCCATATAAATACTTTAGAGTCACTTTGTCCATATCCACAAAATAACTTATTGGGATTTTGATTGGAAATCCCTCACTCTTAGATGTGAACACACATTCAAGGTTCATAAGGCAATTCATGAATGTTACAACAACAACAACAAAAGATATTGCAAAACAAATTGAAACAAAAGATTTTGAAAAGATATAGATAAAATAGAAAAACTCCAAAGAAAAAATCCTTTAATTGATACCATATGAAAAATAAGACAAAATATTGCATTTCCCAAACAAAAATCATGGTAATATTGGCAAGAAGCAATCAAAGAAAAAGATAAAAAAGGTCCTTCAAAATAAAAATGTGATAGTAGAAATAAAACATTCAGTAGAAAAATATTGTCTGATATTTAGTGCTAAGTTGTATTGGCAGAGGAATCTTTCTACACCACCGTCTTGGTTACTATTCCTAGCTGTTTAGTTTCAATCCAGGTTCTCTGGCCCTTTCAAAAAATTTTATTGGACATTTAAATGATCTAGAGTCAGGTTCTGTTACTTGTAACTAATAATTCTTGCTCAAACTGATAATTTGAATTCGGTGACTATAGGATATACAATTAGAAATGTCAAATAAGTATGGACTTATGAGTCTTAGTTCTTGAAAAATATTCTGAGCTAGAGAATAGATTTGGTAGTGGTCAGTATTTGGCTGGCAGTTTTAAACTACTATAATTAAGGTCCCTGAGCTGGCATATGGTTATGGAATTCCAAACACAGGTGAAGATTATCCTCAGATGAGTTATGGATACTTCATTCTCTAAGACATATACCAAAAAAATACTAGTCTTAACGGTGGAAGTTGAGCACCTGCATTCCCATAGAATCATTAATAACCATGATTGATTTTCTTTCTTTAAATGCTTAAAGTTTTGTAATGACAACAGAGCTGTCTCCTACAACCCAGGATTTCAGCCTAAGGAATTTCCTTGTAACGTAAGCTTTTAAATGTACTCTTCTTAGTGTCTACTTGATGTCAAAGTTACATTCACACTTTTTTATTCTACTAGATATAGGTCTTTATGATGAGGATAATACTTGATGTTTTCACAGGTCCTAAACAGCTTTTATGATCAGAGATCTCTGCTTTACACCTGATCTCACTGTTATAGTAATATTGGCAGGATTAAATAAACTAGAAAAAGTATCTAGTTTACAAGCAAATACAGGAATTAAAGGAACTTAGAAGCTTCAAACTCAATTTTCAACAGAAATTCCTTTTAATATAGAGTGTTTGACAAAAATAGGAAAAAATTAACAAAGATTAATCAAGATAAATGTAGATAATTAAATGATAGATTGATCTTTTTTCTAGATTCTTATTTTTTCATCAACTAGTCTCAATCTCTATTACTTATTTTTGCTAGCAAACATTAATTTATCTCTATAAATTTAAAGCTGTGCATTTTAAGGGGTCTATCTGTCCTTTCCTTGATAACTATTTCTCTTCTTAGACAAAAGAAGGAGAATCAACTATTTAGGATGAGAACAAACATATTATCACCAGTTATTTTGGTCTTTTGACTCTGTAGATAATTCCTTTATTGCTATCATTATGTTTTCACATCTTTGCCCCACAGATTTATGATTTCCTAAAGGTCAGAGAACACAGCTTAATGATTTTTGCAAATCTCAAAGCTAACATAGGATCTGATCTGGAGTTGGCTTTCAATATATATTTGTTGAAGGACAGATTGAAGGAATCATGAGCCAATCAGGAGAAATTCTGCCTTAAGGATGTTAAAAGAAGGAGGTGCAGTCTATTAAGAAGAGCATTTCATATACCAAATTCATCTTTAATAACTCATATTTGTTAAGCACCTAATAAAATGATAGACATTGTGCATACAAAGAAGTGATGAACTACTTTGCAAAATGCATATTAGGGAAAGGAATATTTGAGAGGTTGTCAAGAAAATTCCATCTCTACCTTCACAACATACTTAGAAAACTGCACACCATTATTAGTATAAGAAAAACATTTTATTTAATGCTTGTGAGAATGGAATGAGTAGAAAGAAAAAAGAATGTTATTCTAACAAGATTTCACTAAATGAGTGCTACATAGAGCAATTTGAGATAACTTAGTCTTTGGAAGCATTTCCAGTTGTAAGAACTAAGGCAAATAACATCTTTGCACAGTATTCACCTTCTTTGAGAATATGCATTCAAAGTAAATAAACCATAGTTCTCCTACTTTCTTTTTGAGAAGTAAGGATCATCTCTTTCAGAACTTTGACTGATTCCAAATGTTGATACTAAGCTCAATATGAATTAAGGGTTTGTGTAAGGATGCTTTGAAAAATAACGTCTGTGTATAGGGTCTATTTGAAATTAGCAGATGACACTAGAATGATTAGATAAAAATGCTAATTATATGATACTTATATCCTGCTGCTTAATGGTTGATTCTGATAATATTGTAATTAATTTTTTGCTTCTATTTTATTAGAGTTTCTAAAGCCAAGGGCATAATTTATGCAATTAAATAAAACCTTGATATTTTCAATCAAAAAAGAAAAACACTTGAAATAATGTGGATCAGACCCCATGAAGAAAGCAAGTTGCTCAAAATATAGCCACTTCACTCTGAATAGTTAGTATCCCAGCTCTGAATTTCAATTAATGGTACCCTGCAAAAGGCTCTTGCTTTGATAATTACTTTGGACCTGTGTCAAATTCAAGTGAGAAATCACCTTTCAAAGATAAAAACACGCTTCAATTTAGAGATCTGCTTTCAAGTTTCTGAAAATTTGTCTTTTATTTTGAAAATTTTAAAATGCTCAAAAAAGTTGAATGAACGGTAAAATTAATATCTGTGTACCCATCACCGACATTGACCAATTACTAACATACCTGCTGCATTTTCCTCTTTCTCTCTCCAGACGAATGCTGCAAGCATCAAGACATTTCACTCCTAACTCCTAACTCCTAACAGCACAAATTGCCCAAGACAAGGACATTTTCCTACCCAACCACAGTATACTATTTTTAAGAAAATTAGCATTAATTCAAAATCGTGATGCAACATGTACAATTTCCTCAGTTGTAGCAAAATTGTCTGTTATGTTTTTTTTTTTCACCCCATTGAGGATTCAGTCAAGATTGATGAATTATCATTGGTTATGTCTCTTCAATTTCTCTCAATGTGTAAAAGTCCTAGAGTTTCCTGCTGTTCTTCATATTTGATTCTTTGAAGAGGCCAGGACTTTTGTCTTGCAGATCAACTCATATTTTGTATTAATAAGTATGTTTATGACTTGATTTAGGTCAAATATTCTTGACAAGACCACCACATAGGTGTTGTTGGGTACCTCTTACTATATCATAGCTGGGGGCATGCAATGTTGGATCTTTCTACAGTTGGCAATGTCAAGAATAACATCTAGATCTCTTCATTGTAAAGACACATTTTCTCCTTTGTAGTTAACAAGTAATCTGTAAAGTGATACTCTGAGATCTTGTAAACATACTTTTAACCAACACATCACTAGTGGTTTTAGGTTCCATTGATTATCCTTGTATGAATCATGAAAACTACACTAGCAGATATGAAATTATGATTTTCTGATTCTATAATTCTTGAGTACAGTCCTCCTAAACCAATATGTGTTTTTCCTCTTTCTCTTTACTATTACTGTACATCCATGTGTGTTTGTTTTAATTCAGTGTGTTATTATCCATTAAGTTCATAATTCATTTTGATACTGAAATTGACTCAAATTTTGTTAGTAGAAGTTCCTTCCAATCAGTTCCTACTTCCAAGTTTCAGGACCCAGTTAGTCCTTTCTTCTCCACCAAAAAGATATTCTAGGCTCACGTTTCCTGTCCATATCTCTAGAATCAGTCATTTTTTCTTTTTCTCAGGAAGATTTGCCCTAAGCTGACATTCATTGCCAAACATCCTCTTTTTTTTTCGCTTGAGGAAGATTAGCTCTGAGCTAACATCTGTACCAGTATTCCTCTACTTTGTATGTGGGTCGCCACCACAACATGGCTGAGTGGTGTAGATCCATGCCTGGGATTCGAAGCAGTGAATCTGGGCTGAAGAATTGGAACACACTGAACTTAACCACTAAGCCACGAGGCCAGCCCCTAGAATCAGTTACTTCTTCAGAGAGCCCTGGTCTTTTACACAGAGAATTGGTTTTTAAAAGCAAGATTTTGGCATCGTTTGTAATTTTTTTCAATTTTTACATATAAATACTTTTCCTCTCCTTATTTTCTTTACCAGGACCTCTAGTACAAAGCTAAATAGAAGTAGTAATAATGAACATCCTTGTCCTTTTCTAACCCAAGAGGAGAAGTGAACATTTCCACTTTTGTGTATGATGTAAGCTATAGGGATTTAGTAAATACCATTAATCAAATCAAGCAAGTTCCCTTCTATTCCTAGTATATTGACAGTTTTATCCTGAATGGGTACTGAATCTTATCTAGTGCTTTTTCTGCACCTAACAGAAGAACACCATATGATTTTTCTAAATGTTTTGGGCACATCAGATTATTTAAGCTTTTTCAAACTTCTGGAGGTGATTTCAAATTTGCAGGAAAGTTTTAAAAGTCAAAATGGTTAAAAGAACACCTATATACTCTGTATTCAGAATAACTTATTGTTAATATTTTATTTCCTTTATTATCTGACGCATGTGCACTTTCTCCATAATAATCTGTAATTTTTTGATGAACCATTTAAAGCAGTTTAGGTACATCATAGCCCTTTGCCCCTAAATACTCCAGTGTCTCGTTCCTAAGATTAGAGATATTATATTACCTAATCAAAGTATAGTTACCAAACGCAGTAAATTTAACATCATTTTAAATACTTTTATTTAATCGATCATTCCTACTCCAATTTTTTCAATTCACCTATAATGTCATTATAGCCTTTTCCCTCTCTAGTAAGGTATCAGTCTAGGGTCAGAAATTTCATTTAATCATCATGCCATTTCAACCTTTTAAAATATGGAACATTTCTACAGTCTTATGTTGCTTTTTGTAACATTGATATTGTTCAAGAATACAGCTCCCTCATGCTCAATTAAGAGAAAGTTCCTTATTTTTTTCCTGATATTTTCTTATGATTTGATTCAGGTTATACATTCTTGGCTGAAAAAATGCATAGATGATGCCTGTCTTTCTCAGGATATAGCCTGCGTGGGGCACCTATTTTCCATCAGTTCCTCGTTGGCAACATTAATTTTCATAATCTTATCAAGGTCTGATTTTTCCACTGTACAATTACTGCTTTTTCTTTCTTGTAAACAACAAGCTATCTGTGGTAAACCTTTTAAGATCATACAACTATTAGAGGAAGATAATTTTATTATTGTCAAGAGTAGGTTTTAGGCTATGTTATGACTGGCATACTTCAGCTTTCTCTTACTCTTAGAACATCAACCTTCAAGAATCTCAGCTGAAAGCCTGAAGTTTTACTAGGGTGTCTTGAACCCCAACTTACGTCTTCCTTGAACTATTAATCTGTTAAACACTACTGCTCACCTCTTTGGCAGCTGCTGCTTTCTGGTGTTTTTTGTTTGTATGTTTTTTGAGACACGTCCCTCCTACGCAAAGCTTTGACATCCCAACTTTTCAAAAGAAAATTTCACTCAAATTTTTGGATTCATTTTGAGCATTTTCCTCCTCTCCATTTCCAGATTCTTGGAAATCCTAGATTTTATATCTCTGCTTCCTTAACTCAGTGGGATTGGGCTTTCTGTTCATACTCTATTGTCCTTAACCAACAATTGGCAAATGCCCTCAAGTTAGAAACAAAGGTGACTATGGAGCTCATGTCTATGCATTTCTCTTCTCTCAAGGATCACAGAACCTCAAGTTCTGACTGTATTGGCTGATCTACAAAGCATTCAAACTGGTGTTTCGTGTATTTTGCATTATTTTTATAGTTGTTTTGGCTAGATGGGCTATTTTTACACAAGCTGTTCTCTAATAGATTGGAAGTCTACTCATTATACTTTTAATAATAGTCTACTTATGCATATTCAGCTTCTGTTCCTTGTAACCTAAAATGTCACCTAATAAAAATGATAATGCCAATAGATGTGATAACTTTTTTTTAATTTATTTTTTCTGAGGAAGATTAGCCCTGAGCTAACTACTGCCAATCCTCCTCTTTTTTGCTGAGGAAGCCTGGCCCTGAGCTAACATCTGTGCCCATCTTCCTGTACGTTATGTGTGGGATGCTTACCACAGCATGGAATGCCAAGCGGTGCCATGTCCGAACCTGGGATCCAAACTGGCGAACCCTGGGTCGCCGAGAAGCCGAACGTGCGAACTTAAAGGCTGGGCAACTGGGCCAGCCCCTAGATGTGATAACTTCTTTACTGGACTTGGTCAAAGAGAGAAATTAGTGGTTTAAAAAGTGGTCTGGCTAATCTTCATTTTCCTCTTCCCCCAAACCTAGATCTATTCTTTGCCGTTTTGTGTCACATCTTATGCCTTTAGAGACTAAATTCTGTGGAAGGCATGAGCTGGGCTTCCTCCATTTTAACTTCTAGTTGGACCTAGACATAGGGAGGCTCGTAGTAGACTGGAAGTTATTAGAATAGACAGAGTGAGAACATTTTTCCTGTACTCTTGTTAAGCTTCATGACAGTTCTGGCAATGCTTGCATTCCTCTGTGATTATGCTTATAATTCCATAGATATTCCCTTCTTTCACAGTCTCAGCACTTACTGGTTTCCATAACCATTCTCCTCCTTTGTTTCTTCAGGACTAGGATGGTAACAACTCCCTAATATTACTTCTCACTGTTAGTTTTCTTCTTCACTATTAGTTTTCTTAGGCATGACCTCACTTCCGTAAATAATTGATCTATTAAATACTCTTTAGTAAATACTTTGGAATAAGCCATCACTTTCTTCTGGAAACTTTCACTAATACATTGTGTTAGTAATTGCTGAGAAACACTCTCAGAGAAAAACAGATAAAAATATAAATAGAAGATTTAAAAGAGGATAGACTGAGAAATTTTAATTTTGTTTCATAGGTTTTTATGTTAGACTCTGCTAATACAAACCTAAGTAAAAATGACTGAAATATATTGTTAATAAAAATAACTAATATTGAGTTCTCACTCATAGAATGTGTCCCTGGGAAAAAGCATGATGCAACCATATCATCACTGGTAATGCATCTGCTTAGAATGTGGCACCCACCATCCCCACTTAAATTTCATTAGCCAAAGCAAGTCACATGAGCAAGCCTGATTATAATGTGGTAGAGACAGACAATCTTTCCATAAGAATATTGTGAATACTTTGAGAAATATTACACTAAACGCAAGGAATTGAGAGGAAGAAAATAGAGCAAAAGAAGAAAAAGAAATATATGAAGAGACAATGATTTAGAATCTTCCAGAGTTGAAGGAAATTATGAGTTCCCAAATCAAATGTGCACTCTGTGTACTAAGCCAATTAAATCAACTTAAAACCATACTCAGAAAATTATAATGAAATCATAAAATACTAAAGGTGAAATGAAAATGTTAAATTATGTGGAAGAGAAATGAGATTATGTACAAAAGTATGATAACTAGATTTAAAAATTTCTTCTCAACAATAAATAGAAGGATAGTCTACCAAGATCTTGTCTAAGTTCTGAGAAAATTAGACAATCTAGAATTTTACAATAGTTAATCTATCATTCATGAGTGGAAACAACGTAAAGGTATTTTTGAGTCCTAAAACAACAGGTAAATTTCCTACTCATAGACTCTCAGAGAAAGAACTATTAAAGAAGGTAATTGAGAGTGAGGAAAGTGAATCTAAGTTGGGAGCAGAAGGTAAAGTGAAATATATTGGCCCCCAAAAGTTTGATGTTGCAATATAAACATCAGACAAAAAAGATAATAAAGAGGAATACAGTTTAGTAATGAAATGAAGAATCTATGAAGAGGATATAACATTATTGAACTTGCCTATGCCTAATAATGTGGCTTTGACATTTACAAAACAAATCTAAAACATTAATAGATAAATTCTTAAACCCAGGGTCACTGGAGAGATTTTAATACATTTCTAATGACAGTAAAAAGATAAAGGAGATTAAAATTAGGAATAAAGATTTGACAGCCTTATCTAATAGAAATATACTAATCCATGAAGCCTAATATGGAAAAACTACATGTTTTTATGTACAAATATCTTATTTACAAAAAAACCCATACACCTTTTCACAGATATGTCTTTAGAAATTTAAAACAATAAATATTATAGAGACCTCATTGCTGGACACAAGACACTTAAATGAGACATGCAGAAATAGCTAATCTAGTAAAAAGGTTATTATATGCTGTAAAATTTAAAATGCCCTAAAAAAATATTTCATGCCTTTGAAGGAAGAAAAATAAATGGACATTACAAAATAGAACTGAATGGTGACAAATGTATTAATTTTAAAAGACATGACAAAATTTTGGAACATTTCTAACCTTAATTTCAATTGTGTTTTAAATCAAGAAAAATTGAAATTTCGTGAACAAAGAAGCTAGCAAAGGAAACTTAAAAGAACAAGAATATAGCATAAAGAAAATAGGAGAATGAATGTAATACAGATAAGAACAGAAATTAATAAAATATAAAATCATGAAACACAACATACATGTAAGGATCATCAAAACCAAAGCTGATTCCTTAGAAAGGATAATATAATATAAAAACTTTTAGTAAGATTTATTAGGAAAATAAATAAGAAAAGACAAGACTAATATTTGGAATCAAAAAGGGAGAAATAACTAGAGATATAATGGAGATTAAATATATATATATCTCTCATGAAAAAGTTCATGTCAATAAATTTGAAAAAATCTATGCAATGGATTATTTACTAAAATAATATAAATAATCAAAATTATTTCAAAAAATCCTAGAGAGTTTTAAAATTCTCTGAGCTCTAAAGATTTTAATTATTAGTCAAGATAAACTATGCATTCTCCAAAGACACCAGACCCAGACAATTTTATATGTGAAATTTACTAAATCTTTAAAGAACTGATAATGTCCTTTCTATGCAAACTGTTAAAAAAATGTATATTGAAAATATGGGAATGCAAAATGCAAAAAACAATGAAACTAGACAGCAGATCTTACACTTTTCACAAAAATTCATGAAAAATGGATCATAGACCTAAATGTAAAATGCAAAACAAGAAAACTTTTAGAAGATAACATAGAAAAAATCTAGATGACCTAGAGGTTGTTGATGATTTCTTAGGTACAACATCAGAAGCACTATCCACAGAGTAAAAAACTAAGCTAAAAATTTAAATTAAAACCTTCTGCTCTGTGAAAAACACTGCTACAAGAATGAAAAACAAGCCACAGACTGGGAGAAAATATTTGCAAAACACATAGCTGATAAGGTATTGGTATCCAAAATATACAAAGAACTGTTAAAAGTCTACAATAAGAAAACAAATGACCCAATTAAAAAATGGTCAAGAATCTGAAAAGACACCTCTTCAAGGATATATAGATGGGTTAAAAGCATATGAAAATATGCTTGAAATTATATAACATTAAAGAATTGCAAGTTAAAACAACAAGAAGATACCATAATACTACACACTTATTAGAATGGCTAAAATCCAAACAAACAAACAAGAGTCAACCCTGACGGCTTAAGGGGTTAAATTTGGTGCTCTCACTGCTTCAGTGGCCCAGCTTTGGTTCCCTGTCCCAGAACCACACCACTTGTCTGTCAGTAGCCATGCTGTGGCAGCAGCTCACATTGAGGAACTAGAAGAACCTACAGCTGGAATGTACGACTGTGCACCAGGGCTTTGGGGAGGGTGAAAAAAAGGGGAAGATTGGTGACAGATGTTAGCTCTGGGTGAATTTTCCCCAGTAAAATACAAAACAAACAAACAAAAACCCCACAAAACAAAAAAAACACCCACAAAATCTGAAAATATCTGATGCTGGCAAGAATGTAGAGCCATAGGGATTCTCATTCATTGCTGGTGGGAATGCAAAGTTTAGCCACTTTGGAAAATGGTTTGGCAGTTTCTTACAAAACTAAACACAGTCTTACTGTATGATCCAGCACTCACTCTGCTAGATATTTACTCAATTGAGTTGACAACTACGTCAATACAAAAACCTGCACAACAACCTGTATAGCAGTTTTATTCATAATTGCCCAAAACTAAAAGCAGCCAAAATATTCTTCAATAGATGATGAAATAAACATACTGTGGTAAATCCATACAATGGAATATTACTCAATGATAAAAAAATGAGCTGTAAAGCCACAAAAATATAGATGAACCTTAAATGCACATTGATAAATGATGAAAGCTAGTCTGTAACACCTACTGTATGATTCCAACTATATGACATTCTGAAAAAGAGAAAACTATAGGGACAGTAAAAATAAATCAATGGTTGCTAGGGGCTCAGAGATATGCAGAGGGATGACTAGTTGATGAACAGGGAATTTTTAGAGCAATTAAACTATTCTATATGATACTGTAATGGTGGATACACTATATTATAGATTTGGTGAAACCCATAGAACTTTATAACACAAATAATGAACCTTAATGCAAACTATGGAATTTAGTTAACAATAATGTATTAATGTTGAGTTCATTAATTATAAAAAATGTACCACACTAACGTAAGATGTTAATAATAAGTAAAACTCTGTGTAGGGGAGGGGAACATATGGGAACTCTCTGTACTATCTGCTAAATTTTTCTGTAGATTTAAAACTCTCCTAACAAATAAATGTTTTAAGTAAGAAAAAATCAGCCTGGAGGTTTAGAGGTTAAGTTTGCATGCCCCACTTCAGCTGCCCGGGGCTCCCATGTTCGGATCCCTGGCATGAATATACACAGTGCTCATCAAGCCATGCTGTGGCAGGCTACCACATACAAAATAGAGGAAGATTAGTAACAGATGTTAGCTCAGGGCCCATCTTCCTCAATAACAACAAAAAATATCCAATATGCATTTGTATGAAAATCATAGAAGATGAAGAAGGACAGAGAGTGGTAGTGGAGCAGTGAATGAAATATATCCAGTACTTGAGGCATGATTTGACTTCTATACCAGTTTAGGTAGGCTGATATTGGCACAGGGAAAATTTTGCTAGAACAATTTAATTAACGAAACCTCAGAAACAAACACATGGACAAATGGAACTTTAATCTCATGAACTAGAAGTCATTGCGGATCAGCAGAATGGATGGACTTTTCAATGGTGCAATAAGGAGCAAAAGGATAAAAACAAAGTTCTAAAATTTTTAAGGAAATATATGATTTTGTGTTGGTGAGGCATTTCTTAAATAAGACTTAAAGTCATAAATCCTAAAATAAAATTTGAGATAATTTGACTATATTAACAAATGTTTTTATAAAAGATACAATGAAAATTAATAGAAAAAAAACACGGACTCAGAGAAAATAATCATAATACTTATATTTGATGGAGGACTAGTATGCAATATTTCTAATTATTAAGAAAAAATCAACAACAGTATAGAAAAATGAGCAAAATATGTGACAGAAGATCTTAATGAACAAGAGTCATATAAATAAATACTCAATCTTGTTATTTATAATGTTTGGGAAAATGCAAAACAAAATAATAATAAGATACTATTTTACATTTACTAGGATGGCAAAATGAAAATATCTGCTAACACCAAGCTTTGGTGGAACGGTGGAGAAACAAACATTTTTAAACCATGATAATGGGAATATAACCATCACAGCTTGGTAAGTAATTTGATATTATCTAGTAAATTTGAAAATTCCACATACTTTTGTACTCAAAAATTCTACTCTTAGCTCAGAAAAATCACTACCTATTTTGTCACTTCTATATTCTTGTTTAATATGTATGATTTGTGTACCTAAAGTAAAACTCCCAAAATTCTATTGGTTATAAAATTTATATTTTATTTTGACTCTGTATCAGGACACCTCTACCAGGCAGAGGAAGCATTGGTCATTGGAAAATATATATATATTTAAAAAATTGCCTACTGTCTAGTCAGAAATCTAATTATTCAATAACATTATTATAGTTCTTCAATATAATTGAAAATAGAAATTGCCCATTTTAATTCACTAATGAAGATCAAACTCACCTAACTCTTTATTTACATGATTTGTTTTTCTCCTAAGAGAAAACAGTTCCGAAGGGCAAATGATATTTGATTCTTCTTGAGAATTCTGGGTCACAGATAAAAATATCACCGGCATTTCCATCATTCACAAGCTCACTTCTTTCTACTTTTTTTTTGTATGGGCACTGACAATATAGTGGTGTTTCTTAGCTTTTTATTCTTGATCTTGAACAAGAATCCTGGGGGGTCTGTAAGAATTGTAAGGGAAAAATATGAAGAAATTATGCACCATGGTGCAAGAAAATGAGAGGTAAATGAATAATTTGAAATGGTATATTTTAGAAAGACTGAGCAGAATTTGCCATTCTTAAGAAAGTTTACTAAGGCATTTAGGAGAAAAAGATCTCAATATATTTCTCTAACAACTGGACAATAAATACAACTTATTGATTTCCTATATTTATCCAGTGATAACCAATGCTTTTTACTTCACCTTCAGGCACTGTGCACATTTCACTAAACACAGGCTATTTGATTCCTATACTTTTTAGTCAAAATATACCTATTTTATCAGTATAAATTACATTGTGGAAGTATACTATTTAGGTAGTACTAAAATAAGGATTAAATTCTTTCTGACAGCTTCATAAATTTAATGAGTTTTGTGGATACATTTATGAAAAACTCTAATCCAAAATGAATATCCCAATGTGATATTTTATCTCTTATTATATTAATGTTCCTATTATATATCCAGCTTTCAAGCAGAGAATCAAAAAACTTTCAGTTTAAATATTTCTGGTATCCTAAAATAAAACAATTAAAATTTTACTGAACGAAGCTTACAATTGCTTGAATAATGCATATTGTGTTTTAATTGTTATTTTGTTCAGGTGTATGTTTATTTGTTTGACATGTATCTTATTTTACATTTTCATATCTTAAGTGAATTTGTCATGGTATATATCTAGGCTAAGAAGACTCATATCATTTTCCTTTGTCTCCACTTAACATTTCACCTGAGAGGTAAATTAAGCTCAAATTTGTGGGGTTAATAGGTTTTTCAGAAATAAGTCGGTTGAATTTGGGACTTGAGTGACAAATCCCACAGAAATTCCTCTTTAAAGTATTGTGAAAATATTTACTTTAAATTTTAAGTAATATGTATCTACTATCCTGAAAAGACACAAAAACATACACTTTAGAGTTATATTTAGTAACTTTGTCACAAAACAACCAACTTCAAAATTAATTTTTCCCTTCATGTTCTTAAAGGCACCTAATTGGTGCTAGAACTCTACTTAAGGTATCGGCTAATTCTAGTTTTGTCTGATTTTTTTTTTCTCAAATGTAATAATTCTCCTGGGAAAGAAAGAATATGGTAGGGCAACTTCAAATAGCCTAAAGTCATAAAGCTGAAAGAGTGGGAAAATGTTATGCTTGCTTTGAGGTGAGCAATTATTGACAGTGTTCATTTGTATTATACGTTGATGTTAATAAAATACTTGTATGTAAATAATAATGTCATATTTCATTGTGAATTTACTGTATGCCAATAACTCTTAAGTAGTTTACCTACAATAGCTATTTACCCCTCAAACAGCCCTATGAATCATTAGGTCCTACTCTTACTCCTATTATATGAATGCAGTACTGAATTTTAGATAACATACGATCACATTGATTGGAAAGCTAGTAAGTGGTCTGACTACTATCACATTTATCCTATGTATCTATCTGTCTGTCTGTCTATCTATCTAATCTATCATCTATCATCTATTGTGTACTGATTTTCTGCCTGTTTGATCTGTCCACTACCGACAGAAGGATTTTGAAGACTCCAACTATAATAGTATATTTGTCTATTTCTCCTTTCAGTTCCATTGGTTTTTGTTTCAAATACTCTGTGATGCTCTGTTGTTAGGTGCATACACATTTAAGGTTAATATATCTTATTTTAGAATTGACCTCTTTATCATTATGTAATGTTCCTTTTTATCCATGATAATTTATATCTGAAGTCTGATTTGTCTAAAATTAATATGGCTACTCCAGCTTTCTTTTGATTAGTGTTAACATAGTATGTCTTTCTCCATCCCTTTACTTTCAGTCTGAGTCTTTTATTTAAAGTAGGTTTCTTGTAGACAACGTAGAGTTTGGCTTATAAATCTATTCCGATATTCTTTGTGTTTTATTCAGTGTATTTAGACCATTCAGATTTAAAGTGATTATCACTAAATTGGATTAGTATTCACCATTTTTATAACTATTTTCTATATGCTGCATTTGTTCTTTGTTTCTTTTATACCTCTTCATATTCTGCCTTCTCTGGTTTTAATTGAGCAATTTATATGAACTTATTTTATCTCCTCTTTTAGTGTATAAATTATACTTAAAAAATATTTAATGGGGGGCTGGCCCAGTGGTGTAGCAATTAAGTTCATGTGCTCCATTTTGGTGGCCTGAGGTTCACCAGTTCAGATCCCAGGCACAGACCTATGCACTGCTTATCAAGCCATGCTGTGGCAGCGTCCCTCATATAAAATAGAGGAAGATTGCCACAGATGTTAGCTCTGGGATAATCTTCCAGAAACAAATTTTAGTGGTTTCCCTAGAGTTTACAATATACATTTTAAACCAATCTAATTTCACCTTCAGTAACACGATATTGCCTTAGATGTAGTGCTGGTAACTTATACGAGGGTATTCCCAATTCTGTCATCCCATTTCTTGTGGTATCATCCTCATGCACTTTATTTTCCCAAATGCTATAATCACACAATACATTGTTACTGTTGTTATTTTATACAAGTAGTTATCTTTTAGATCAATTAAGAATTAGAAAAATAAGAGATCTTATCTTCATTTATTCCTTCCCCAACACTCTTCTCTTTTTCATGAGGATCTTATATCACTTTTTTCTTCCTGGAGAACTTCTGTTAACATTTCTTGCAAGGCACATCTGCTGGCAATGAATAAGTCAATTTTTTTTTTGTCTAAGACAAATACATTTTTTGCTTATCTCTCATTCCCTTTTGAAGGATAATTTCACTGGATATAGAATTCTAGATTGGTTGAACTTTGTCTTTCCTTTTCAACATTTTAAATATTTTATGTTACTCTCTTCTTGCCTGCACAGTTTCAGGTAGAAGTATATTGAAATTCTTATCCTTGTTTCTCTGTAGGTTAGATCTTTCCCCCCATTATTACATTCTGCTGCTCACTTTTCTCTTTCTCTCTTTCTTTTCCTCAGATATTCTAATTATATGTATAACTTTTAATATTGTTCCACATTTCTTATATTTTCTGTTGTGTTTTGTTCATTCTTCTCCCTTTTTGCATTCTAAAATCTTCAGATTAAATCTTGGTGTTTTAGTGGGTCTGTGTATCTGAACTAGTGACCTTCTAAGTATTCCTCCTGTTTATAACTTTCTTTCCTCTGTCTCTACCTCATTCCCTGGCTGTAATCTTTTCAATCTGTGTCCTTGAAGTCCTGACTTCTGTTGAATTTCTTTCCCCACAGGTGAGACGGCAGAACTGGAAAGTGCTAAGTTTAGAGGAATGCCCTTCCTCATTCTGGAATAAGGCCCTAGTAAAAGTCTTTTCCCTGTAAAGTAAGCCTTTGTATGGAGAAGGTTCTGAACATATTTCACAATGGCTGCTCTTCCCCTCCCCTACCAGACCCACAGAAAATCTTTCTCAGATCTTCACAGTGAGAAACTGATGTTTGTAGTCCACCTGAGATTGTGGCTCCTGGGAGTTTCTCACTCTCAAGTTAGTCTCCACTCAGTCTCCAGCAATTTGTAAAACTTACCATGAAAGTGTTCCTACTAGTTATGATGCCAACAGTTTCTGCTCAATATGTAGATCTTGACTGTGACTCTCTAGGTTCACCTGTTCCTCCAGATTTCAATGTGGCAGTTGGCCTTGCCACCTCAGTTTTCTGATGGATCCAAGAGAAGTTATTGATTTTCAATTTGTCAAGCTTTTTCTTGTTGTAAGAATAATAGTGGCAACTTCCATGCTCTTTACATGTAGGAGCTGATACAAAGAATCCAAGTCCAATTCTTTCTCTCTCTTTGTCTTTCTCTCTATATACACACACACACACATTTTTCAGATGAGTTGTTGACTCTTAGAGACTCCTATAAAGAGACATTAATTCAGGGCCTTGCATCAGATTCAAGTATCTATGAAATAGCAGTGCCAGGCCTCAAAATTCGAGCTTCTTACTAAAATTCAAGACCTTTCTGCTATAGCACAATTCATTGCCTCTAATTTCTCTATCTTACTTTACTATAAGTTGGATCATCTGGCATAAAATCAGCAGCATTTAGTCTTTGTGCCTCCTCATCTTGTGGAGATACTATATATATTGTAAGCCTAATTTTCTACCCACAAAAATTAATGTATTCAAGATTGCCTCAAGTTACTTGTACAGTTCCTTAGAAATAGCTCCTAATTTTCCTATGTTATTCCACCAAAGTCATTTAGGAGAATCTTTTGAATATTCACAAACACTCAGAATGAATCATTCTTCCAGTGGATCTACTCTGCACCTCATATTCTCAATAGATTTGTCACTAGCAGATTTGCATGGGGCAGAAGTGAATGGAAGTGCTCAGAAAGAAAGGAATGTTTTAAATTTCATTCCAACATGTAACTCAGTCTTTCTATAAAGGGAGTGAAGCTCATGAATATATTCTGGTTCTGAACAAAAGGACAATACTAAAGTAGATGATTTAATATTGCTTCAAATAATTTGGAGATGAAATTGCCATATGTTGCCTGTGCTTTCATATGCAAAGATACTGAAATCTTTTTGTGACTCACTATGATTTCTGTATCAGTAAACCACATCTTTTCTGTTCTCTAGTAGTTATTACTTCAGTTGTGTGGACTGCAGTACACAGAATTTTTAGAGTTGAACTAAATATTAATGCATGATATGGTCGTGACAATTATAGGAGTAACTAATCTTAAAACATTAGCCTTTTACCTTAACTCAATGTTACAAAAACCTCAATGAAAAATAAATGGTCAAATTTTATTTTAGAGAAATAACAAGAAAAATATCTATAATTTATTTTAATGTTCTTTTGTCAAAAGTAAAGTGTTCACTTCATCTTAGTATAATAGTCTTACTAGACAGAAAGCTCCTCCAGGGCAAAGAAAGAGATTTTCTTCATGAACTTTGAACCAAGAACTGTTCCAAACACTCTATATACCTCCGTCTCTCATCATTAGATAAATATTATTATTCCTGTTAACTCTAGTTTATAGTAAAATCAACTGAAGTTTAGAGAATTTAAGAAAGTCTAAGTATGAAACTCTGGTGTTATCCCTGGCTGTTTCCTGCCATATGGGATAAGTCACATTGTAGAAGAAGAAAATGAAGAGAGGTAAAACAAGAGATAGAGAAATAGAGGAGAATATATACAGATATCTGATTTGATGAGTTTCATGCTTGCCTTTTCCATGGTTTGTTTTGAACCTATATATTTACCATCCACATTTTGGCCTAAGCTAGTATGAATTGGATTTTGTAACTTGTACCTAGAGATCTGTAATATAGTCACATAAATCATAACTGAAAAATTACAATTCAATTTTTATAGTGTCATAAAATGGTAAAAATTTACTAATTTTGAATTGCAAAACAAGTAACATCTTTTGAGAGATCTACCATTACTTTGCCTGATTTTTCCACTGCAACCATGTTACTAAAGCTTTCTCTGTGAACGAGGCTTAAAACAACCATCAGTTCAATTAGAGAAACATCTATTGAGCACTAACCATGTGAAAAACACTATGTTTACTTATCTCTGCTCCTCTAGCCACTTCTAAATAGTAGAATATTCCAGAGCTTAGCCCTTGACTTTCTTTTCTTCTCTATAAACAGGGTTTTTAAAAAATTGTATTTATAGACTGATGATTGTCAAAATTAAATCTCTCAATTTGAATGCTCATCTTTGCTTCTCACAACTATTTGTGACTCCCTCTTTGACCTCTTCATTTGTACGTCTGTTCAGCATCTCAAACAACTTTTGTGTTGTTGTTGTAGAGGAAGATTAGGCCTGAGCTAACATCTGTGCCAATCTTCCTCCACTTTATATGTGGGTTGCCACCTCAGCATGGCTGACAAGAGGGATAGATATGCATCCAGATCCTGACCTGTGAATCTGGGCCTCCAAAGCCAAGCACATGGAACTTAACCAGAATACTATGGGGCCAGCCCCTCAAACTTAATTTTTTTAAAACAGAGCTCTTAAAATCATACTCTGGAAACTATTCAGAATCTATTTTATTTTCTCTATTCTCCTCTACTATGACCACTTTTACTCAGGCCACCAGCATCCCTTGAAAGGATTACTGATAGTTCCTTAACAAATTCCTTTCTTCTATACTTGACAACCAAAATAAAATTTTCAACATTTCAGCCAATGCTTTTTAAAAAATATAAATTAGATCATGTTACCCCATTGCATGAAATCTTCAGTAGATTATGGACAGACTTGGCATACAATCTAAACTCTTCACGATGGCCTGTAATACTGTACATGATCCAGTACAAATCTCTCTCTTTTGCTTACTCTGCTTCAAGCACACTGACCTTCTTTTGGTTCTTGAACGTGCTGCTGTGGACATGTTCCTGGTTTCTACCTTGGGGCCTTTATTTGCTGTTCCTACTATCTGGAACCTATTTTCCTCAGAATTTCTCATGATGGACTCCTTCGTATTATTCAAATCTTAGCTCAGATATCAGAGTCTCAGAGTGAAGCACCAGGAACATCTTAGCTAATATTTCCCACTGGTACTTCCTGATTCACTCTATACTATGTTAACCTATATAATTTTCTACATGGCATTTCATGCTATCTGAAGGGATTTTTTACTTGTTTAGTGTCAAACTTTCCTAGTAAAATTTGTCTTGGGGCCTGAAATCCTGTCTGCTATTTTGAGGAGAACCAAGAGTTCATGTTGGAGGGTAATAAAAGATAGTGCTGAAAAGCAGTTTAAAGACAGAATGAAATGAGCTTTAAATATCAAGGTAAAAAGAACAGACTTCATCCTATGGATAATAAGACATCATTGAAAGTTTTGAAGCAAGTAAGTAATATAATGAGACAAGTGTTTTACGGAAATTAGTTTGGACTCCTAGTTAGTGTGGAATGAAAGACATATATAGACAAATTAGAGGGACATTTCAATACCTTGTTGCATATGTGTGGTAAATATGGGGGTGAAAAAAGAAAGGAACATGGCTGACAGACAATGATAATATGGACCCGCCTGAAGGGTTGGTTTACAGAGAAGAGGAGGATATGAAACTTTAATTACTTTTAGCCATAGAATTCTAGAATTTACAGCACACTCGTACCCCATGTGAGTCAGTCCATTATTGAAAATATAAACAACCACTCTTCTGAAATCTTATATTTGTGTGAAGCTGAATTAGTTTTACTATATAAATAGAAATAAATAATTTTCTACTGAAACCAAATAGGATGTACGATTATTAATTATTGCTATTTCAATGACATCAGTTACGATTAGTTTTATTTACAGCGAAATCCCAATAAATGGATAGAAGCCCCCTATTAAGTAAGAGCAAAAGTAAGTAGATTACAAAAGCTAAATTATATATTTTCATAAATGTTTTGGATTTTCATAAGGTAATTACATTACCATCAAAACAAGCTCAGTAAAATTCTTTATGAGAAATGTGTAAGAAGAAATTTTGATATATTTCAATATAAGAAATATATTATTGACTACTTTTTAAGTTATGTTTTATTTTTAAATAAAAATAATAACTCTAGTCTTCCATTTTTTTGTCATAAAGTATGATTTGTAAACCATTCTATGTACCAAAATTTTTCTTCTCTGCAAAATGCTCAACCAGAATATGTACTTGGAGACTGACAATGTTTTTATTAGATTTCCGGAAAATTCAACCAAACATTCCTTGAAATTCTTCTAATTCCCACTTGTAAAGAATGTGAGTGATATTGTCTGAGTGTAATACTTCTCTCTATCACAAAAAATGATGAGAACGGATGGATCCTTTATGAAACCTGCTCGCTCAAGATTTAAAGAGATTTTTAATATAAATTTGAAAGAACTCTGCTTAAGAAGTATTGAGTTTCTTAAGAAAACGTAAACATCAGATATAATTCTAAATTAAATTTCATGTATAAAATGTCAAATTATCATGAGAAGTATGGCACATTAAGTAATCCCTAACCTATAATAAGTGCTTATTGTATTGATGTTTGTCTTTTTTAAATTAAAAATATATTTTAAGCTTATAATATATTCCCTATTCATTATCTTGATGTTATACATTACAATCATATAACTGGCAGAGAAATACGGTTTTATTTTCTCCCTTCAATCTTTTATACCTTGAATATATTGCTCTGACATAATGACAATGGAGATTATTACCACAGCAATGATAGAAACATTCACAAAGAAAACATTCTTGTTTTGTTTGTGACTTTAATGAGAATGTTGCAGCGTTTTCCCATTAGGTGTAAGACAAGCTTTCAGTTTGTATGTATCTACATAATGTATACATGACCTTTAAGCATACTAGTTAGAATTTAATTTCAGTTGCTGTAACAGACAGACCCTAAATATTAATGGATTAAGCAAAACAAGTTTGTTTGTCGAGTGACTGTGCCCTGAAAAGTTGTAAGGGAATCGACACCCGTCTTGCTTCACTGTCTTTCCTAGCTTTTCCCTCATCTCTCTGCTGCAGGATGCTTCACCACCACATCTCCATTTCAGGGATGGAGGGAATGGAGAGGTTGCATTCGACCTACTGCAGGCATATAGAAAGGAGGTAATCAAAACTCAGGATTCTCTAACCTTAAAAAACCCCAGTGCTTTCCATATTCCCATGTTGAGCTGAGCTCTCAAGCAATTAGTTCAATTCCTATAGAAAAGAGGAGGGAAGAGAGTATTACGGGCAGGGTTAACAACGGAAGCAGTGGTTGTAACAGTGATGTTTTCCCAACCCCACTGCCTGCTTATACATACAGCTTGGAGAATCCTGTACTATTCCAGTGCCAACGAGCAAAAAGCATAGTGGGAACATTTGAGGTAGAGAAAAAAATTGTTTAAATTAGGTAACTTCATTAAAAAAGCATAGTTTGCCCTGAAGCTGTGCTGAATTGTAGTGCTTCATGGTAGTTCATGAATCCATCTATTCACATATTCTAGGTCAGGTGCGTATTTCAGCACCTGCTACATATTTTATTCTGCCTGTTTATAGAAATAAGAAAATGCAAAACAAACCATTTGAAAGACTTTCAGTGTCTTGCAAGAGTAAACGTAACATTTTTTCTGAGGGAAGATACAATGTAGAACAGTATTTCTGAAATACTTTAGAGTGGTTTGAGGATCAGGAATAGCTTGGAACCCTGGCATGGTTCTGATTTACAACTTAATAACTTCGGTTTGTAGGAATAAAGTGGAGCTCTTATTTAAAGGCTGAAACACTACCATTTTCTCTGAGTACCAGTAATAATTTAAATTCATGACTTTTTTATTATTCATGCAGTCCAATTTAATATGAACAGTGCTTTTCGTGTTCAATGTTTATGAAGGGTGTGTCTTGAGGGTATGCTGACCTTTATAACAAACAGATGCTGAAAGTAACTACCTAGTGTGCTACCCCTATGAATCAGAGCCTGCAATAAATTACATGTTTTTGGCAACCTGAGTACAAAAGAAAATGAGAATTTTTTCCTTAAATTAAAAAAAAACCCTTACTTTATAAAGATGCATATTTTAAAAGCAAATATATCAAAAAGCTATTTTTTATGAAAGCAGATTTCTCTTTACAGTGGGAGTCGTGATTGGAAGGTGAGGTATATTGATAGCGATTTCTTCAATTTAGGCACTACATGTTTGTTTATCACAGGGAAACAATGTTTTAGAAAGTATTACTAACTGAAGAACCAGAAAAATAGGAAAGCCTTTATAGACATGTCATATAATTCAGTAAGAAAATATGACATGTTGGAAATGCAACATAAATGCTAACTATTATTTTAGATATAATACTAAAATAGTTGTATAAAGAACAGTGGGCATGAGTGGAGGTATTAAACATCTATTGCATAAAATAGAAAACTCCACTATAAATTTATATTTTCAGTGTGTTTAAGTGATGATAGCTAGTGATTTTTATTTGTATAAATTTGGTATTTATCAGCCTTCCAGATGGATAAAATATCTCTGTATTAATGAATATCTCATTAAATTTATACAATTCTCACTTTTGCCATACTGTTCCCCTCAATTTAAGAAGTTAATGAGAGGTCTTTAAAGGATCATGACCCTAAAATTGTTATGAATGGGTTAGATTTTATTTGGAATGTGCTAGTAATTATTTTCAAGAGAAAACATTAGTTACTAAACTGTGTAAGAAGTTCAATATTGTTCTCAAATATTATCTTGAAAACTCTTTAGATGTTCTCAAATATGTCAATTCAAGAGTATCTGCTGGTGTCAGGTTATATTCTGATGAATATGAAAGGGCTAAAGAGTAATTTATATGAAGCATTTGCATATTTCTCCAACTGCTGTGAATGCTGGTAAGAATATAGAGAGACCTTGCTGGATAGCAAGTTGTGCTCAGATCCTAATTCTTTTTATTTTTGACTAAAGGAGTTTGGTCAAGTTATTTAATTTTCTTGAACCTACATTATCATCTGCAAAATGGAAATAATAAATACAGGCATTTCTTGGAGATATTGCGGGTTCAGTTCCAGAACACTGCAATAATGGGAATATCGCAACAAAGTGAGTCACAAGAATTTTTGGATTTCCTAGCACGTATAAAAGTTATGTTTGGGGGCCGTCCTGGTGGTGCAGCAGTTAAGTTTGCACGTTCCACTTCTCGGTGGCCCGGGGTTTGTCGGTTCGGATCCCGGGTGCGGACATGACACTGCTTAGCACACCATGCTGTGGTAGGCGTCCCACATACAAAGTAGAGGAAGATGGGCACGGATGTTAGCTTAGGGCCAGGCTTCCTCAGCAAAAAAGAGGAGGACTGGCAGTAGTTAGCTCAGGGTTAGTCTTCCTTAAAAAAAAAAAAGTTATGTTGCACTATATTATTGTCTATTAAGTGTGCAGTAGCATTATGTCTAAAAAACAATGAACGTATCTTAATTTAAAAAATTTTATTGCTAAAACACTAACCATCATCTGAGCCTTCAGTGAGTCATAATCTTTTTGCTGGTGGAGGGTCTTGCCTCGATGTTGATGGTTGCTGACTTAGCAGGGTGGTCGTTGCTGAAGGCTGGGTGGCTGTTGTAATTTCTTAAAATAAGACAACAATGAAATTTACTACATCAACTGATTCTTCCTTTCACAACCAATATCTCTGTAGTATGAGATGCTGTTTGATAGCATTTTATCCACAGTAGAACGTCTTTCAAAATTGGTCAATCTTCTCAAATCCTGCTGATGTTTTATCAACTAAGTTTATGTAATATTCTAAGTCATTTGTCATATTTTGACAATCTTCACAGCGTCTTCACTAGGAGTAGATTCCATTTCAATAAACCACTTTCTTTGCTCATCCTTAAGAAGCAATTTCTTTTCTTTTTTTTTTTAAACTTTTAATTTTTTTTTCCTTTTTCTCCCCAAAGCCCCCCAGTACATAGTTGTATATTCTTTGTTGTGGGTCCTTCTAGTTGTGGCATGTGGGACGCTGCCTCAGCGTGGTTTGATGAGCAGTTCCATGTCCGCGCCCAGGATTCGAACCAACGAAGCACTGGGCCGCCTGCAGCGGAGAGCGCGAACTTAACCACTCAGCCACGGGGCCAGCCCCAAGAAGCAATTTCTCATCCGTTAAAGCTGTATCATTGGGTTGCAGCAATTCAGTCGTATCTTCAGACTCAACTTCTAATTTTAATTTTCTTGCTATTTCCACCTCATCTGCAGTTACTTCCTCCACTGAAGTGCTGAACCTCTCAAACTCATGCCTGAGGGTTGCCATCAACTTCTTCCAAACTCCTGTTAGCATTGATATTTTGACCTCTTCCCATGAATCACAAATGTTCTTAATGGTATCTAGAATGGTGAATCCTTTCCAGAAGGTTTTCAATGAACTTTGCCCAGATCCATCAGAGCAATCACTATCTGTGGTAGTTATAGCCTTACAAAATGTATTTCTTAAATAATAAGATTGAAAATTAAAATTACTCCTTGACCTATTGGGTGCAAAGTGGATGTTGTGTTAGCAGGCATGAAAACAACATTAATCTCATTGTATATCTCCGTCAGAGCTCTTGGATGACCTGGTGCATTGTCAGTGAGCAGTAATATTTTGAAAGGAATCTTTTATTCTGAATAATAGGTCTCAACAGTGAACTTAAAATATTCAGTAAACCATGTTGTAAACAGATGTGTTGTCATCCAGACTTTGTTGTTCCATTTACAGAGCACAAGCAGAGTAGATTTAGCATAATTCTTCAGGGCCCTAGGATTTTTGGAAGGGTAAATGAGCATTCACTTCAACTTAAAGTCACCAGCTGCATTAGGTCCTAACAAGAGAGTCAGTCTGTCTTTTGAAACTTTGAAGCCGGGCATTGACTTCTCCTCTCTAGCTATGAAAGTGCTTGATGGCATCTTTTTTCAATACTAGCCTGTTCTGTCTAGATTGAAAAACTGTTGTTTAGCCTAGCCGCCTTCATTAATTATCTTAGCCAGATCTTCTGGATACCTTGCTCTAGCTTCTACATTACCACTTGCTGCTTCACCTTGCAATGTTATGTTACAGAGATGGCTTCTTTTCTTAAACCTCATGAACCAACCTCTGCTAGCTTCAAGCTTCTCTTCTGCAGCTTCCTCACCTCTCTCAGCCTTCAGAGAATTGAGGAGATTTAGGGCCTTGTTATGGATTGGATTTTTGCTTAAAGAAATGTTGTGATTGGTTTGATCTTCTATCCAGACCACTAAAACTTCCTCCATATCAGCAATAAGGCTGTTTTGCTTTCTAATCATTCATATGTCCACTGAAGTAGCACTTTTAATTTCCTTCAAGAGCTTTTGCTTTGCAATCACAGTGTGACTAACTGTTTGTTACAGAAAGCCTAGCTTTTGGCCTATCTCAGCTTTTGACATGACTTCCTCACTAAACTTAATCATTTCTAACTTTTAATTTAAAGTAAAAGACACATGACTCTTCCTTTTACTTGAACACTTGGAGGCTGCTGTAGGGTTATTAATTGGCTTAATTTTAACATTATCACGTCTCAGGGAATATGGAGGCCCAAGGAGAGGGAGAGAGATGTGGAAAGGCCATTTGTTGGAGCAGTCAGTGCACACACCACATTTATTGATTAAATTTGCTGTCTTACATGGGCATGGTTTGTGGCGTCCCAAAACAATGACAATAGAAATATCAGAGATCACTGATCAAGATCACCATAACAAAGATAATAGTAATGAAAAAGTTTGATATATTTTGAGAATTACCAAAATGTGACACAGAGGCATGAAGTGAGCAAATGCTGTTGGAAAAATGGCAGTGATAGACTTGTTTGATAGAGGGTTGCTACAAATCTTCAATCTGTAAAATATGTAATATCTGCAAAGTGAAATAAAGTGAAGCACAACAAAAGGTACGCCTGTATTAAATAAATAAATAAACAAACATTTTTCATGTGGAGTAAATGAGATAATCTGAATAAGAGGTTGATTCATGAAACGAATTCAGAAAATAATATTTAACTTCTGTTTCTAGCCTTCTTTCATTTAAATTTTGTTCCACTTAAAAAGTGTGTTGTAGTAACAGCAAAAACTCTGTGTTGCAGCACCAGCAAAAAAAGTAACTGCCTGAAGACTCTGAATGTAGAAGAAAAGAAAAGAATAGACTGGCTGTGGAAGAGAGTCAAAGTCTGGAAAAGTGGAGAAGTGACCCAAATGGGGGTCACTGATTAAAAAATTGAATTTGTAGTTTAAACTTTGAACAAAGAAAACTCTACACATCAATGGCTTCACTGATGGATTCTTTAAACTGAAGAGGATAGAACTCTTCCTAACTCATTTCATGAGGCCAGCATTACCTTGATATTCAAACCACATAAAAATATTACAAGAAAACTACAGACTAATATTCCTTACAAACATAGAGATAAGTCTTCAGTGACATATTAGCATATCAAATCCAGAATTATTTAAAAAGGGTAATATCTTCAGATTTGGATTTTGGGTGAGTTTTCTTACCAGAATGAAGGGTAGAAATCTATGGTTAGCCAGGTTAGCCTGTATTTCCCTTGTCTTGCAGGAGAGTACATTAGTAACTCTCAAACATTTGCAGATGCTTAATTTATATGTTATTCAGAAATTAACATCTGATACATCACTTGATGAGGTCTCTATATAATCAATGAGGGGAAGGTCAAAACAGACTGTTATATAACCTCTAATGAAATATCCCTACTTATTTGGGGATGTAGGTTGCAATGGAGAAAGGAGCTGGGGACTGACCCGGAAGAGGACTTCAAGTGTCAGATGAGTGTAACTTGCGATATCCTATGTCTAAGTTTATTCACTTGGCTGGACTTAACCGTTCCATCCAATGTTTCCATGCTATTGGTGAGTTCCGGAAGTTCCAGAAATATCCCTAGATTTCTTCAAGACAGAATGGCTCTGTGTTCTCCAGATCACACTGTAATTCAGGAAATTCACAGCTATTAACTGTGGGTCCCCCAACAATAGTGTAGTGAACTGAGTTTTATAAACATGTAACAAGAGGTCTTTTAAATGCTAATCGAAATTTCTGAGCATGAGTATTTTAATTTTAACTTTCATATATATTTAAAATATGTAATATATGGCCTTAGACTTCCCAACGTATTCAACATAAAATAATATAATTTAATATCTGCCTCAAAAATTCAGGTCTGAAGTAAAAAACAAAAAATATACACAAACCACATGCACACATCCATATACATTTTCTGGATGGTTCAGAAATACCATTATAAACATTTTTATGTTTGTAACTTTAGGTACAGAGAGAGAAATGAATAAAGAAGAGGCCTTTTAGCGTAGTTTATTGAAAAAGACCCTAATATATGTTTATTTTTCTAGTAATATATCATAACCCCCAAAAAGGTAGAGTAGCTCTTTTCTACCACCTCTTCATCTTCCTTCTCCCCACTCCACGTATCAAATATCACAGAAGTCTTCTATTATTGGTTTGTGTTTATCATGGAAGATTGATTTTCTTAGAGGCTTCTTGTCTTACTTTTGAATGCAAATATTTCTTTTGGTTGTTCATTGCTGGATCATCTTTTCCCTTATCCTTATTTCTGAAAGCCTTGACTGCTGCTGGATCACACTGTTTTTAACCACCACTTTTGCTGCCACCAGATTTAATCTAAGGCACGCTTCTATTGCTTGATCTCTTTTTATTTCTCTTCACTTTTCTCCTTCTTTTGTCTATTTTTGCCAATAAAACTTCATCTTTCTATAAAATATTTTAGAAAGTATTTTAAGTTTTCAGTTAGCAAACATTAAACATTACAATAATAATGACTTCCAAGAATTAGTATTTACTTACTTTTGTTGTTTGCAATTTAAGAGTGTGGCTTTTAGAATTAGATATGCCTGGGTCTTTCCAAAGCATTTATTCATTCATTTAACAAATATTTGTTGAACTTCTACTATGAACAAAGGACTGTGCTAGATGCTGCAGATATGGTGACCAGTAAGATGGAAATGGTGGTGGTGATGCTGAAATTTAATGTTATATAATATTTTAGAAATTGACTTTTCTAAGCCTCATTTTAGACTGCTATAATGAGGATAACACTATGTATCACAAGGTTGTACTTGAAATTAAATATGATTATGTATGAAAAAATGTTCATTTTAGTTTTTAATCTATTAAGCACTCAATGAATTACAGTTATTACTATTAATTTACTGTTATTCTTGTTATTTGACTGTGTGCTTTTATGTACATATTTCTAAACCTCATGGCTATTCTAGAAGTAAATAAGTATTGTAATACTCTTGATACAAATGAGGTGACCAAAGTTGAGATAAGTTGTTATTTTACCCAAGATAGTGGTCAAAATGTTAGTACAAAGTTCTGACCAATCATGACCCATCAGGTGGGACACAGCTCTCTCCACAATCACTAACCCAGTCAGTCTCTGTCCCCTGAAAACATACAGCTCTTCTCTCCATCTTCAGAACCCATATCAGGTGTTATCTCATCCAGGAAGGCCTACCGACTCATAGGTAAAGCGGTCTTTTTATATCGTATAGTAGTTCTATGCTCATATTTCAATTGTGCTATTCTTTTAAGTCCTCAGGTTTTAGTAATTGACTTAGCTAGGAGATGTTTGCAATCCTCACTCTACCTCTGTATCTATGTGTCCCCAGTACCTTTCACAATGCCTGGCAGATAACAGTTTCTTGTTAAATGTTTGTTGAATTGAATTGAATTGGAAAAAAAGACATTTATATCCATAACACTTAATATTTTAATTAAAAGGCATTATGCATCTTTATCTTCATGGTAAACAACAATTCCTTTTCCACATTTAGATAGCTATCCTATTTCTCTATGTTGAGGATATCTTGGTTTATTCATAAGTATCTGTATCTGATAACTTGAAATCCTGACATTTCTTCTTTCCAATATCCTTTCACTCTATCTTTCTGTCTGGTTGAAATGAATAAATCAACTTGTTATCAGTCTTGTTAAGAACAGATAACTAAAGTGAGGAACTTGTAATTTCATCATATAGTGCCTTAAACATCTAGCCTATCAATCAAAATAACTTAAATACTGTGTTGTGAATTTGCTTCATAGCATATCATGGTGATTGCACAATACTCATTCACTGCGTTAATGCTAATTTCTTGAGTTTATTGTATACTAGAATGTTTGTAGAACATTAGCGAGCAGAAACTTTGTATAGCACTTCCAAAGACTAGCCTACTTTCCCATATGTCAATAGAAACATGTACATTATATTTTAAACTATTTGAAACTTAGGGCCAGTTTAGCTTCTGAAAGTACAGGTTTCAAATTTTAGATTCCACTTTTCCTACCACTCTCTTACCAACAAATTAATATTAAAATAATGATTTTTTTTACAGGAGGGATTTTCCACATCCCTCCTCAATTTTCAATTAGTATAATTACGATAGCTCTTAGAAGTAAAAGAAATAACGTTTCACTTATTAACACACCTATTTTGCACCTGGCCTATCTTTAAATATTGTGAGAGACAGGAGGTGCTATAACAGTATGTTGTACAAAAATTCTTTGTATAATACCACTTGAGTTTATTTTATGCTACAAAATTAAAACATCACTCAAATACATAGACATATAATTAATAGGGAAATCATCACACATAAGCATATAAGCACAGGAGAGTTTTACACACTCGTGTATATGGGAATATACTTATACACATTAAACAAGAAGGAATATATCAGTTGTGATAATAATTACACTGAATACTCTAAGATATACTTCACACAGAGCAATGGATATAATTTTCCTTTTTCTTTCTTTCATTTGTTTCTGCTATTTACTGCTAAGCAAGTTCACCAGGCAAGAAGAGAGCTCTTAACATTCTCCTATTAAAACTTTCTTAAATGCTTTCCTTACTATTAAAAAAATACTCCGTGTACTTATTTTTTCCTTCTCCATTTGCAATATAATTTATTTGTAACGTCATTTCTTTTTTCCTTATCTGTTTTACTAGATGTTTCAAATAATTCTCTTAAATTTTTTTACCTTTCCTGTTATTTTCTTAAACTAATTTATACTATTTGTTTTTAATATTCTTTCTACCACTTTCTTAAGATGAGGTCTCCTTTATTCTTTTCTAACCTTCTTGAATAGACTGCTTAACAATTTCTTTCAAAGTTTCTTGTTACATTAATGAATGCATTTAAGATTGCAAAATATCCACTACAAACTGATTAGTTGCATTCTAGGTTTATTACTATGCACTATTTCTATTGTCTACAATTCCAAAGATTTTGCAAAACCATTATCACTTTTCTTAAGTATGAGACATTCGGGAATTTATATATATGTATATATATATTTTGAATTTCCAAACCTACAAGACTTTTATCTCTTTATAGTTTTGCACCATAATATAATCACATTATAGTTGGAATAAATAATCTGTATGGTATTGAATTTTAGCTTTATTGATAATTCCTTTAAAAGTAGTACATGAAAATTATAAAGAAAATGCTGCATGTATGCTTAAAAAGTGATTAGTATCTATTTATGAGATATAAGTTCCATATATATTTTTTCCTTAGAATAACTTTAATTCAAAGCTTATGTAGATGGTGATGTCAGCAACGTGGCGGAGTGAGCTATTCCCTTTGTCTCTCCCCATTTTGAACTACAACTAAATGGACATTCACTGACCTCCAGAGGAAGCCTACACAGCACAAGAGGACACCTGAGAGACATACACAGCTATACAACTGAGGGTAGATAGACTGGCCCACCAGGAAGTGGCAGAGATATATGAGCATGACCTGCTCTCCCTTGGTAGCTCTGTGCATGCACATGAATGCTTTCCAGCCCGGTGCAAAAGTGGGAACATGCACCAGGGTGACTGTAGGAGGAGGCAACCCTTAGCCCCTGCTCATGATCGCTCTCCTAGTAAGGAGGGGTGACCGCCATGCCCCTGTGCCACCAAGGAGTGGCCCTAGCTCAATCCAGTGAGGAAGCCTCATCCACCAAGCACAGCAGCCCCCATGGACCATAAACAGAGACCACAGCAGAGCTATACATAGGGCAAGCACACCCCAGGCCCACGCAAGTGCTTATAGTGCTGCTGAACCCTGAAAGAGGGAACATGTCCTGGGCAGCTGTGGGAAGAGGTGACAGCAGCTTTGAGTAGGCTTGACTTCACTTTCCTGGCAGGGAGAGGGAGCCCTTAGTGCCCCTGTGGCACCAAGGAGTGGTCCTAGCTCTGGTCCCAGTGAGGAAGCCCCGCTCACCCAGCATAGTGGTCCTGGGGAGCTGTCATGTCTTTAGGTGATTTTCTGCCATTCACCCACACTTCTTAGATTTCTCTTAGAGGGGAAGCCTCTCAGTTTGTATGTCTCTTCATGCTCTTTTATACTCTTTAAATTTAATTGTCTCTCAATACTGCATTCTGGGTAAATTCCCCATTATCTTCCAGTTCACCAATTCTCTATTTGACTGTATTCAGATCTCTCCTATTGGAAGTTTTTCTCCAAGAGATAATATTTTGACTTCTCAGATTTTCAATGTATTCACTTTTGCATACATCTTTTTGTATCATTTATGCATTTTCAATTTTGGAGAAGATACTCTAGTGATGCAATTACTTTATTTAATGTTCTAAAGAACTCTGAATGTTTGTTTTGCTTGTTTTTATCTTTTCAAAATCTTCAATTATTTTTATTTTATCTGGAGTGAATCCAACTTTCAATTGTTGATATTTTGGGTTGTTATTCTCACTGGTGGCTTCGTATACCTTGATTCTTCTTTTTTTCCCCCTGAGGAAGATTAGTTCTAAGCTAACATCTGTGCCAATCTTCCTCCACTTTATATGTGGGTTGCTGCCACAGCATGGCTACACCACAGTGGTGTAGATCCTCACATGGAATCCAAATGTGTGAACCCAGGCTGTCAAAGTGGAGTGAGCCAAACCTCACTGCTACGCCATGGGGCCAACTCCTTGATTCTTTAACCTGCTATTTCATTTAACAGATCGTCACGAGATTTTTAATGTCATTAAATATTCTTCTAGATTTTCATTGTTAATATGAATATTATTGTACTCTAAGCTCTAAAATGTTTTGAAATTTTCATTAATATAGAGTCACAATACACATTTTTACAAATAAATGTTGCAGATAATTCTGATTATTTTGTTAATTCATAGAATTGAAAGTTTTGACTTAAAGGGTCTGAATATATTGAGAAATGTTTTATTAGACATATTCCCAATTTGCCTAGAAAATTGTATCAATTTTATCCTCTATATTATAAATTCTATGCCAAACAAGTTAGTGCAAATGAAGTAGAAATATGTTGCTAGAAAGCATTAACATAACAAGAGATTTTCCTAGAATGATATCATTAACACCCTTAGAGAATTTTCCATTTAGTGGCCAAAGCTAAATTGCTAGAAACGGAGTGAGTTTAAGAATAAAAGAAAGATGCAATGGTAGATTTATCAATTACCTCATTAAAATGTATCTGAATGTGCAATTTGATTTTCAGTATCAAATCCAATAGACATTCTTATATCTTACGCAATCTCTTCAGCATTATTGCATAGTCCGTTACTCTTTATCTTTGACAGCTCTTATTTTCTCTGACTTCTTTCCTCCAGAAATATATAGCTAAAATATATATATTCAAGAAAAAGAAAGACTGAAGATCAATAATCTAAGAATCTAACTCTAGAAGAAGAGAAATAAACAGCAACATATAATCAAAGAAAACTGAAGGAGGGAAATGATAAAGTTGAGAGGATAAATTAGTGAAATAAAGTGAGTAAATTAACGAAATTATTAACAAATTAAGTTAATGAAATAATAACAAATACTAGTAAGTATCAAATAGACGAAGATTGATTCAATGAAAAGACTTTGGAAGAATAACCCTCTAGTTAAAGTGATCAAAAAAAGAGAGAGAGAAAAATTTGAATTAATATGAAGAGTGTTAAAGGAGACATCAACATAGATAGTTCAGAGATAAAAAGGTATTAAGAAAATTTTATGAGCACATTCAGACTAACGTATTTGAAAATTTAGATGAAATGGACAAATTCCTTTAATTACAGAACTTACCAAAACAAATAAGAAGAGATAAGAAAAATCTCAGTTATTAAAAAACTGTTAAGAAAATGAAACCACAACTTAAGGTCTTCAAATACAATAACCACCCGTCTTTCCCAGTAAATTCCACTGAACATTTAAGGGGGAGAAACTCTCCATAGAATAGAAAACCTTTTTAGCTCATAAACCAAGGCAGCATTTTGTATCAAGCAAGACGTGATACAAAAACCTGACAAGGACTTTTCAAGAAAGGATTATTACATGTCAATTTTACTTAAGAACATAAATGCTAATGTCCTAGAAAAAATATTAAAAAGCCTACTCGAGCTATGTATAAAAAGCATAATATGTCATGAGTAAGTTCAGCTTTTGAGAATTCAAGGATTATTTTTTGACATTTTTTGATCAATGTAATTTATAACATTAGTAGAATAAAGGAGAAACTCATTTGATGATCTCAGTAGATACAGAAAAAGTATTTAAAAAATTCAATATCTATTTGTGATAAAACTTCTTAGCAACGTAGGAGCAGAGAGAAACTTCCTTAACATAAAGTGTATGTGTGAAAAATATTGCCAACCTCATAGCCAATGATGATGCATTGATACTTTTCTCTCTAACATTGAATGAAAATAAAGGATACATCACTTCCATTCAACATTGTACTGAATGACCTAACCAGTGAAATAAGGCAGGAAAAAGAAATTTGAAAAACTGAGTTATATATAGGGATTGGAAAAAAGTAATATTGTCCAATAATATCTGGAAACAATATGACTTTGTATATAGACTCTAAAGATGATTATTATAATTTATAAGAGAGTATAAAAAAGTTTCTGGATACCGGGCAATAAAAAACTTCAACTATTTTCATATTTCAGCATCAGATACTTAGAAAAAGAAATTTATTAGAGATATCCTCACAGTGCTGAAAGATGATACAACACCATCAGATATCCAAACAGCAAAAGATGCATTTAAAAATGCTCCAGAAAAAAAATAAATAAAAATTGAAAAACATAAAAATGCTCTGAGTAACAAAGTTTGATTAAGACACAATCTAAAAGCAAAATTCAATTGAAAGTATGTTTATACAGCCCCTTAGAGTAAAAACTATAAATGGATCAAGGTGGTCCCAGCAAATGTGTTCATTGCAGAAAATGGCTCAGAAAAACAAGACTAAAAGTTTGGTTCCCCCAAGAAAGCTTGATAACTTTAAACAGCCTTGTCTTGAAAATAATTGTGGGCCTTGTTGTTGGCACATTAGCAACATTTAGTGAATTAGAATGAAATGGACAAAAGGCCAATAAAGTGTTTGAGAGGATCATACTGCAAAGTGCAACCAGCCTGAATTCAGAGAATGAGGCTCTTCAGAATATGTAATGAGCTTAGGTTTCCTAAATTTTTTCTGGCAAGAAGCATTGCTCTTCAGAGGTGGCTGAGGAGAAAAAAAGAAAAGGAAAGGAATACCCAGAGGGTGAAATCAAAAGAACAAGGATTAGGGAGCTACTCCTAGGGAGCAAGCATTCTAACTAACTAATTCTAATTAACTAACCAGTAGGAATTCACAATTTCTATGGATCAGTGACTGCTATGTGCCTCCCTTTCTTCTTTCTGAATGGGAAGTTTTGTTGTGATTATTATAACTAAATTTCTGAGGTTGTTATGTCACCTTATGCACTTAAGGTTGGTAATTCAAACATAGATAACGCTGTTTCACATGATCTGTTCTCATTTTATTTCTTTGGAATTTATGGGAGTATATCAGTCCAAGTTCAGACCCGAAAGCAGATGCCACTCTGTATTCCAAGAGATATTAGTTTAAAACAGGAAATTGGAGGTTTACCCATCCATTGAAATAGACTGGGAAGTAAAGACCAGAAAAAATGCTGCTGGACATTCATTACTGAAACAACATTGTAGTCAATGATCTCAGTTGCCTCCAACCCTCAAATGGGTAATTTGCAGAAGCTCACTTAGATGTTAAGAGCTTGAATGACATCAGGAAAACCTGCTCATCCCAGGTGCATGTGGCCCTGAGATGGACGATTTACAGGAATTCATCGTGGAACTCACTGCAAACCTCATATCTGCTGCTTGCCTGTAGCCCTGCTTGCAACTGCCACCCAGCTTCTTTTTTTCTTCTGTCTTTCAAATCTCAACTGAGAACCTTTCATTTTCAGATCTTGACTTAGGACCACACTGGAAAGAGATTCTCCTATGATTCAGAGGATATAGATTTGACAACAGACAATCTAATAGGCAGAAGATAAAATCTGATGTACAGGGAAGCCATATATGATTACTTTAAAATGCTTTGCTAGTTCAAATTCTTAGCTTTTGACACTTATAAATACTAGCCTGATACACATCATCTACTTAATATAATTAGAAACCATCAATGCCATTTCTTTTGATATCAAGATTTTTTTTTTTTTTGCAGGGGAAGATTTGCCCTAAGCTAACATCTGTTGCCCTCTTCCTCTTTTTCTCTCTTCCCTTCCCGCCCCTCCAAAGGCCCCAGGGCATAGTTGTGTATAGTTGTAAGTTCTTCTGGGTCTGCTGTGTGAACTGCCCCCACAGCATGGCTACTGACAGACGAGTGATGTGGTTCTGTGCCAGGGAACCAAACCTGGACTGCCAAAGTGCAGCTTGCAGAACTTAACTGCTGGGCCATCAGGTCTGGCTTGATATCAAGATGTTTTAAGTTATCTTGACATATAACCATTCCACAATCTGTTATCAAGGACACCCAAAGGCAGCAAAACTCCACAAGAGAACAATGTTGTATGTAAACATAACAGATGAGCCACAGTAAGTTTAGGTCAAGAATTTTAAGAGTGAAACCTCAATGGTTGTCAAGACTCTGGTTGATTCATTTATTCATACTGATGTTTTAAAATATCTCATAGATTTTTAAAATACTTATTTGGAAAATCATTCTCCAAAATGGTTTCAACAGTTGCATATTCTTGAAATCAACTCTTTGCCTTCAAACAGTAAAAAAAGAAACAAAACTTTCAGTTTTTGCTTTAGAAAACTGAAGAATGTTTATACAAGTTGAACCAAAGATTTGTTTTTATAGAGTAATGTCACCATCTTGTGGTGTTTTAAGATATTGCTGCTAAAGATATTAAGGAGTTTTTTCTATCTACCAATAATTTAAATGTACTACTTTTTTAGTACGTGTCTCTCAGTCAGGATGAAATTAGCTGATGAGTGAGCACTTTTGTTTCAATCTTTATATTAATAATTGCTTCAAAACACACTTAAAAGTGATTTTCTGTTTTAGAAAATGCTTATTACATGGGAGGCTTTTAGTAAATTTAGCTAAGGGTTTGCCAATTTTATCTTTTCAAAGAACCAGCTCTTGGTTTCGTTAATTTATTTCTATTGTTGTTTTAGTCTCTATTTCGTTTACTTCTGCTAATGCCACCTAAACCTTATTTTTTTGTGTGTGATTTTTGTCTGCTTCTTTCATATAAATGTAAGTTACATAAGCATAGCGATGTTTCCTTGTTCACAGATTCATCTCTAGGGCCTGGGGCAGTGCTGGGCAGAGTCAGCCAAACAAACACCTGATGAATCAGTCAACACAGATGTGAATGAAGAGATGCATTCTATCTTTTGTAAATATTTCCAGACAAATCAGTTCCACAATTTTCCAGCTTTTGTAACAAACCATACAAATCAGAGCTTGTTTTTCTTTGTTTCAAAGAACCAAATTGGTATACTCCAGGAGATTTTAGTGTTGTTTAGTTTTGTTTTTTATCAAGGATTTTGTAAGGTGACCTAGTTGGGTAGTATACTGATAACTCGATTTTGCTTTAGTTAATTACACTTAGAAAATACATAGGTTTGTTATTGAATTAATTTGGCTCCCTATAGATGATACAATGTAGTGGAAAGAGTGTAGCCTTTGGAGTCAATGAAACCAATTTCTACTTCTCGCTTTGCTGGAAGTATGATTTGGGGAAACTAAACTTTCTGAGTCTCATTTTTTCTCTTCTGTCATTGGAGAGGTAAGCAAGAAATGTAACCTTTTATTAATTTGAATATGTGATTACTGAAAACCAACAGGTTGCCTCTCCCCAGTGAATCAATCACCAGGCAGCTAAGAGTGATATATTTTGTGAGGGATCATGTGAGGCTTAATCAGGGGAAGTACAAACATATCAGACACAGTCTTCCTTCTCAAATGCTTATAATAAATGCTTGTTGAATCAAAACATTTAGGAACAGCAAGTTAATATTATTTATTCTGGTTTGAAACTCCAGTTAAGTCTAAGCCCTGATATTTATTAGGATAAGCTTTAACTAATATAATTTTTGGAACCTTATAATGTAAGTACTTAATATTTTAGTATCTTATTTTAGAAACAAAATATTATTTTTAGTAAAATGTAATATATTTTCAATAAAAGTATTCTTTAATCCTTAAAAAGTTATGTCATGATCATGCTGAATAAGCAGATCTCATGACATAATAACATCCCTATTTTTTTCCCTGCCATTATCCATTTATTTATTTTTTATTTTGTTATTTTTTTAAAAAGGGTCCCCCTTTTATTTTATTTTTTCGGTGAGGAAGATTGTCACTGAGCCAACATCTGTGCCAGTCTCCCTCTATTTTGTATGTGGGATGCTGCCACGGCATGGCTTGATGAGTGGTGTGTAGGTCCCAGCCAGGGATCCAGGTCTGCAAACCTCGGGCCAACAAAGCAGAGTGCACAAACTTAACCAGCTACACCACCGGACTGGCCCCAGCCATCATCCCTTTAAAATGTATTCAGTTGGAATAAAAATTCCCTGGCCCTGTATGAAAGCTCTGGTGTGTTCCCTGCTTTTTGTGCTTGCTTCTAGGTAGGTCTTTAAGACATTTTCATATGCAAATGCTGTCATAATTTAGTAGTCGGAAATTCAAGTTCTTTACAAAAATAAAAATATCACGTTTGACTTGAGTTTGCCCTTCTTGCCTCAGAGTTGTTCCAGGCTCTCCACAGCTAGCTTCAATGGTGCCTTTGATCATATTCAGGGTAGAGGGAGGGAGGATAGGTGAGGTGAGTCATAATCTCTATTTGTGGATCCTTTCCAGTTTACCAACCTTGGCAGCGGGTTCAAGCTAATTCTCTCTAGGCCTCCATGTGAGATTTTCATGGAGTCCTTCTCCCCTGAAGTTCCCTCACGTGGATGACTGTTTGTGACTCCCAGGATGTCAGGAATTACACCTCCAGCCAGATTTTTTCTGGTCCCCAGTTTTGTGAGGCTCTCATCCCTGGGAAACATTTGTGCAGCTCATGTCTGGAAACTCATTGCAGCAGTACCCCTGAGATCTGCCCCCAAAACAGTCTATCAGCCTTTTTCTTGGTCTCTAGATTTTCCAGGTAGGAGTCATACCCCAGTTCAAAGGTGGGGTTGGCTATCTAAGACATTAGGCAGGCCTCAGTCCCCCATGCCTGCAAATCTCAGGGAACACATTTCTAACTGAGGTGTACCATAGAGGTCTTTCTCTATGGGCCTGAAATGGAGGGAGGGACCCACAGCTTCCATTAGACAAGTGGAAGTTTCACAATGAGGCAAAAGCCCTCATCAAAGAAAATTTCTTTGTGAAGCTTCCACTTGATTATTTTATATTCTTAGAGTAGGTGAGGGAGTTAAGGATTGTAGAACCAGTTCTCATAGCCATCTTTGGAAGATTGTATTTTGGTCTGGCAACTTACATTGGAATGTCATATCTATTACCATTTGTGCTTCAGTGTAAAACTATATTTTAACACTCAATTGTATATTTTCTGATCTGAATATCAAATTGCTGTGGGAAAGTTTAGCTAATAACTGAGTAAACAAACAGCTGCTTCAATTTTGCTTCTTCAAGATCTGGGCAACACTAAATCCAAGGGACATAGTTATTTTTAGCGTTATCCTTTAGTAATACTTATTTCTCCAAGCCAGTGTATGTACAACTGAAGTTTGATTTTAAGATAAATGATTTCATACATCATATTATACATAGATACCTTACTTGTGAAAAATCGCTCTTATTCATTTGAAGGAAGAGGTCTATTGTAGAAGATTCTCAAAGGTCAAATAGAAAAAACATACTTGATGTTTACAAGAGACTATTAACTGCCCAAGAGGACATTTAATGATGCGTGAATCAGGTTGCAGAAATGAGAAAATTCTGTGTGAAAAGTAATGGTATAAATTAAATTACAGAATAAAAATAAAAGAGCCTAATCAGGAACATTTATAAGTACAATGAGTCATTAAACTGCCAAGTGTCTTCAAGAGCCAAGGCTGCAAAGACATCTTTTGCCCTTTTATAGAATTCTCCAGGGACAGATCTTACTGAGGAGATTTTAGAAGAAAAAAAAAATCAATAGACTTTTAAAATTCTGAAGTGATTATTTGGCTGGATTAATATGATTGTCTTTTTAAGAATTTAAGGCAAAAGATAAGGCAACTTAATTAAGTGATTACAAGTTTTCACAATAATAAATATTAACACACACTACAACCATCTTTACTGTCATAAAGCCATCTGTCTCTTTCTTTTTCTTACCAGTGACTTTTCCATATTCATCCAAATATAATTTAAGGCAGCTTAATTATAAGACCAAATTTGCACTAAATTTCTTCCATATATATTTTTCTGACAATTAAAGCCAAAAGCTAGGTTCAAATGGAGTTGGATAAGAGGAAATTTTGGACTAGAATAAGTCATGTTAGCCAAGGTCTATTTGTTTCAACAAAATCAAACATATCTTGTATTCTGTTTTAGTGTAAAAGGCCCTAAAGTTTAAACAAATTATTTTTTTAGTGTTGCTATGAAAGTTTAAATGCAAAATCAAAGTAAAATAGTCAACATATGAGTTATAGTACAAGTAAGTTTTGATTAGTCAGAGAGCAGCTCTCTGTGAGTTCTTGCAAATGAAAGCATTTTGTAGCTGAACACTAACATTTATAAATGGGTCATCCAGATCATCATTCATATTTAAGAGAAAGTTTGATATTTCTTAGCATAGGAAAATTCTGAGACCTGTTTAGGAAGGAAAGAATTAGAATTGTTCTCTCAGAACTATTCTTAAGGCCAAATCACCCTTTCAAAGCCCAAAATTACGATGTGTTAGTGATAGTGAAGAGTTTCCTTAATAAAATTATGATTATTTGATGATAAATTTTAAAACTGCAGTGCTGAATAATTATAACACAAGCATGTCCAGTTACTTGTTGCTGCAGACAGCTAGACAGTGTTCATCTTGACTTTGCAAAAGTGGATGAGAACTAGAGGATGTTTCTTGTCTTCTTGGTGGTTTATTAAGATAAGAAGGGAGGTTGGAGGGTCTAAATGAGATTGTGCTCTGTGTCTGTGAACACAACCACAGTACTTTTTTTGGACAGAGCTAGAAATTCCTTATGACATGTACATGAGGTCACTAGCGATAGTCCTCAGTTTATTTTACATCCCATAAATTTTAAAATCTGTACCTGATAAGTTTAAAATATGTAACAACACTTTCCTGTGATCATGTGCACTCTACAGTCTTTACCCTAGAAATCCAGCCCTCTTTCACAGCTGTCTCACTTTCTGGAACCATTGCTTTTTTTCCTCTGTTTCAAAAAAAGAAATTACAATTTTTCTGGAAGTAGCTACAACTATTACAGGTACTTTCCCAAATCCCACGCTCTTAATCACCACTGTTGTGCTATTCTAAGTTCAGTTATTCATTATCTTAATTGAGCCATAGTTTCCCCACCGCTGGTTTTCACTCCCCCCCCCAAAAAGTACACATGTTGTTCCCAGAGTGAGCTTCTGTTAGTCAATATTGCTGTGAAATGGCTGCATGACAGTTACAAAATCTCAGTGGCATCATACTACAATAGGATTTATGCTTACTTTCTGCAGCTTGGTCGAATTAATTTTGCTGCTCTTGGCTCAAATGGGTAGCTGTGTTTTAGGCTGTATGTCTTCCTGGGTTTGGCTCCTTGCTGCTAACTGGGATTAGTTCTGCTCTTCATGTTTCATTCTGTGCCCTAGTCTAAAGGGACACAAGTTTCTTCTCATCACAATATCAGAAGTGCAAGAGGGCAGGGTCCATTGTACAAGGCTATTTCAAGGATTTTCTGGCCAAAGCAAATAAAAATTCTAAGTCCACCATCAATGGGAAGTGAATCTTTGTGGAATAATCCAAATGATTACAGCTTTCATGTTCTAATTACTGCTGACATATAAAAAATTACCCCAAAATAAGTGATCAAAAACAACTTTATTTTGCTCATGATTTTGTAGGTCAGGAATTTGGGAATGGCTTGTCTGCACTGTTCTTGTTTGGACTATCTCAGTGGTCACAGACAAACGTTGGCTGAGGCTGCAGTCATTTGAGGATTCTATTGGGCTGGATGTCCAAGACAACTCACTTGCATGGTTGGCCACTGATGATGGCTGCCGGCTAAAAACTCAGCTGAGTCATTGCTTGGAAAGCTATATGTGACCTGTCCAGCATGGAGGTCACAGGACAGTTGGACTTTTGCATGACAGAATCCAAGCAAAGTCCGAAACATTTGGGGGGAAAGAGGAAAAGTAAGGGACAGAAAAAGCCTCACTCAATTGCTTTGGGATTGGATATTGGAACTCTCCAGTCTTAGTAGTGGGTCAAAGCTGCTGCTTTTTTTTTTTTTTTTTTTTTTTGGTGCAGACATTTTTAGCTCTTTGGAGAAGTTTTAGTGCTAGAAACATTCTTGCTGTTTTCTTTTAAAGAGTGATGCATGTCCTCTGCAAGACATTTACAATACCCCACTTCCATCACTTGATGTCTACAATGTTACTCTTCTTTAGGTTGAAGATTCTACAGGTTCCCCCTGTAGAAATCTCTTTAATAAATGACCTCTTGGGGCCAGCCCCGGGGCCAGTGGTTAAGTTCGAGCCCTTCGCTTTGGTGGCCCAGGGTTTCACTGGTTTCGATTCTGGGCGCAGACATGGCACAGCTCATTAGGCCATGTTGAGGTGGCATCCCATATGCCACAACTAGAAGGACCCACCACTGAAATATACAACTATGTACTGGGGGGATTTAGGGAGAAAAAGCAGAAAAAAAAAGACCTCTTGACAACCTTCCACATGGTCCGAATAAGGTCTATAGGAAACAAGAACCTCTGACATGATGCTGGTGGGCAGCACAACTGGCTTCCATTATGGCTGCCTCTCATCACTTTGTGGAAGCTAGTACAGCCTTTCCTCCTTAATTTTCAGGCATGAATTAAATACAAGTACTTAGTGTTTTTCCCAATTGTCAAGCTTTTGGTCCTTTTGCCTCAGGATTTTGGTTTCCAATTTTGAGGTCTCCTGGCAACTGTGATTTCCAACCTGTTGGCTTCTCAGACCCATAACAACACTTCTTTCTGTTTGGACCCTACGCCACTGTAACGCAGCCAACTGGAAAAGTGGCCTCAGGGATGAAGTTAAGTAAATATGGAGCCCATCTGGTGGACTTCACTTGTTTCAAGATCTTGGTCCCTCAATTTCCTGACTGTGTTGTTGCTTTCCAGTGCCATCAAATAGTTTCCAATCTCCCTCTTTTTTTAATTGTTGCTAAATTGAGAGTTAGCTAGATTGAAGCTACTCCGTCATACACAGAAGTGGAAGTCAAATGTTTATACTTCATTCCATGTCCATTGGTATTGTTTAGATAGCAACTCAGGGCCCCAATTGTTTGGCAACTGCATTCAGGGCTTAAGCTGGCACTAGTACTTGCTTATCTCTGGGATTTCTTCCTTTTTCGTTTCAAAATGATTGCTTTCATTCTGTTAGAAACATATTAAAATACTTATTTTTAGTATATTTTATTCAATATTGTATTTGTATCACTGGAGAAAGTTGTCTGAGTAATTCTAATCTGCCAGATAACTGGAAACAGAAGTGCTAAATCTGTTTTTCACACTCATCCCAGAATTGTGGATCTAAAAAGTAAATATAAGCATATTACTCCTATATTTAAAGTTGACTAATACCTCTCTAAATCCTAAATTCTAAGCTCCTCAGATGGCATACACTGCCACACTTAATGAGTTGGGTCTTGCCAGCCTTACTAGCCTCATTTTGAAGAACTCGTTTTCTTTTCTTCCTTTTCAACAACATAAAATTGCTTCTGCTCAGACATCCCTAGCTGCTTCATGGCCCACTGCATTTACTTTTACTGTGTCATTTTCCAGGAGAACTTTGCAATTTTCACTCTCTCCTTCAGATAAATAAAGCCACTCATTTCAAGTGCCGACTCCAGGAAGCCTTTCATGACAAGTCTCCAACACACACAGACATACACATACATTTACATATATCTCTATCATTGTATTCACTATAATTATAGATCCTGTGCCATGGAGTTTCTGGTCTTTTTTGTATGCATATGTTCTTTTTCCAACTACATTTTATACATCTTAAAATTTTAGGAAGGTCTTTTTACTTCTAGTCTGCTACATATTACAATTACATTACACATAAACCAACATATTATTTGGCTTTAATAATCACAACCAGAGAAATATTGCCTGATAATAATTCAATGATTAGTTCTTATCTTTTTAACTTTCTTGCTTATATTGACATAATAAACCACTTATATCATTGTATATTAAACTCTTGGAATCACTTATTTTTGTTGAACAGAAATTGAAAAAATATAGTACATTGTGGTCACCATAAATTCTTGATAAGATCAATGTTGGACGGCTCTAGAAGGCAATTAAACATCCAGCTACATGATTTAAAATATTTTGCAAAATATTGACCAAACATGAATATAACTTCAAAAGAAATGTAACCCATACAAAATAGTATAGATGATGACACTCACTAATTCCTTTGTTGTCCTAAAGGAGACTTCAGAAGAGATGAGCTTATTTATATAGATTAACAGTTTTCTTTATGGTCATGCTAAACGTACCTTTACTTTGGTTAGCCCATATTTTTTGTTTTCATAAATTAAACTAGATATGTACTAGGAAATTTATGCCATTCTTAGCAGATTTTATACTATGTTAGTAACCTGACTTTGTATTTGACACAAAAAGGGCTGTTTTCAGGATGTGGTTTAATCTTCATATCTATCGATATGAATTCTTTTCTAAATTGTTATTCTCATGTATGTTCTCTACACTTTTTGTTTCTCATGCATCCCTCATAAGCAATTCTTAAAATAGAGTGAATGTTTTAGAATGCGGGTTGATTGAATTCTTTCAATCATGACTACATTTTGCATATGTGTTCAATGTTTCTAAACTTTGCCCCAATATCTTTAAATTCAGAATGCTCAAATGTAACATATATTCTATGCTTTTTCATGATGATTACACCCTAATTGAACTTTTTTCATCTGATACTTCTACTTGATTAGTCCTATGGCAGTTTCCTTTTCTTATCTAATTTCTAATTGTGCTCCTCTCTCATCAATATTCTTGATCCATCTTTGTCATTATAGTTCCATTTTATCCCCCTAGACTATTTGATTGCTTCCAATACTCATTAGTATCTAATTTCTTCTATTGTTACACATAGTTCAGGCATTTTTATACATCTTAGAACTTTAAAAACTTATGTTAAGTGATTTTATGCTGAACGAAAAAAAATACAGTTCCTATAAGTAGTAACCACTTTTTGTAAATTATAAGCATACATTTCACATGCTTGAATTGATAGGCTTGATAATCACATAAAATACATGCCTATGTAAACTTAGGTGAAAGATAATTAGTGTTTATATACCATGACTTTTAAATTTCTATAAATGTTGTTTTCTCTTTTTTCTTAGCAATGTCAGGTTCTCAATTCTTAAATATTAGGAATAAGTGCTTTTTCAATGGTTTTGTTTCATTTTACCTGCAAAATGTCTTTCTCCCACAGGTTCCCATCCAACTCATTCTTCTGCTTGATATTTCATTACACTAAGATAATACAAAGATATGGATGTAGTAAACATGATTATTTTTCACCAAATCTCAATTTCTAAAATGAAAGATGAAGATAATTATGTTACAGTTGTAGTAGAACCGTTACTTGATTTTATTGCTACTCTTTGCCTACGTATTTTTTCCCCAAAATACCTCATAAGATTAAACTGAAAAGTGCTTCCTTCATACATGACTACACAAACATTTAATAAATATATGGCACTAAACTTGAAAATTTTAAATTTAAAAGTTACAATAGACATGATCTAAAGCAAGATGACAGAATTTGATCTTCTGAAAATGGTGTAAGGATGTGAAATTAAAACCAATTAGCTAATTTTCAGAAATGTAGGTGTACAAACTTAAGTGTTTTAGCATTTATTAATAACAATAAAATAACCATGCAAACTGAACAGAAAATACAGCTCAGTTCAACTTCTTTAATAACACATTTTGATTAGCACATTGGAATTGAAAATAAAAAGCATCTACTAAAATAAAGGCATAAAATTTGGTATGAACATTTATAATTTTGGTATTCATAAACAAAATTATAGTTTGGAAATATGTGATAAGAAACCAAAATAAACCAGGAATATGAGATGCACAATGGGAAACATCTAGTGATTGCAGGCACATTTTCGATCAAATTTGATGTTAGACATCTCACTAAATGAACTGTATCTCTTTCTAGATACATGCTATACAACAAGTTCATCTGAAGTATTTAAATTACGTATGTGGAAAAACTTGGCAATGCTCTGTGTGGCTTTAGGTGTCTGAGACATATCACAAAAGCAATTAGAGCATACTGGAAACCAGCTGTGCATCAAGTAGATTGCTTGTATCTAAGTGATAAAAACTTTGTAGAGTGTGAACAATACACGGTATAAAATGTAACATTTTAATGAGCAACATAAAGGATGAATGGAATGAACATGAGAAATGGTAAATTTACATGGGACATGTGCAAATGGAGGAGGAGCAAAAGAAAGTGAGAAAGATTTGCACTCGATTGTGATAAATTGTTCGTCTATTCTGACTTTTAACCAGAAAATTTTCTACATCATTTAATTAATTTATCAAATGTAAATCCTACTTTATAGTTCAGCCACTCTGGGCAATTTCAGAATTTATAGATTATATTCTGAAAGAAGGCATATAAGATGTTACAAAAATCTATTCTTTATCAGAGAAGGTTTGGAGGAAAAAAGATGAGAAAGCAATAAGGAAGGAATGAAGAGGAGGCGTAGATAAAATATAAGAAAGAATCAAATTATTTTGATGGACACTCATGATTAAGAAAAGGCAAGTTCAGACAGACCATCTCACATCATTCAGACTGAACACTATCATGCAGGAGTCACTGAATAAATAGTGGATGAGTAAACGGATGGATAATCTCAACTGAGGTGGAGAAATGAGTTTAAAGCCAATGAAGAGAAAAGAATAATCAATAATACCACAAAGATTTTCAATATTTTTAAGACACTTTACTTACTAACTTTCTAATGTGACTTTTAACATCTATTGAGTCTATGTCTTACAAATAAGAGATTTTAGATTTTAAATAGTTCCAAACTTTGTTACAATTCAAGAACACAACTGCAAACTACCTCTGATTATAAATAATCATCTCTCCAGGGACAACACAGCATTATTTCCCATTCTAAATTATGTATAATTGCTACCATTTACTGAGCATTTACTAGGTGCCAAGATATCTGAAACTATATTATGTTTATTAAATGATTTTATTAATTCAAGTAACTTTTTTAAGATTTAATTTTAATGGCAAGATTTTAATCGTTACATTTTCATGTAGCTATATGACCCTATGAATTTTATAGTATAATTACTATTTTCTAAGTTCTTTCAAAATATATGTAAATATGAGAAGATATTAATAAGAATGATTATTAGCTTAATACCTAGGAAGCTAAGGATGATTAAACAGACCAGATGACAAAAATCTATGTTTTCCTTATAACTAAATTCATATTAATTTAGCCTTGTCTGTAGTTGAAAGACGATTCTTACTAGAATACGTAGTTACTATTATAGAACTTCCTAAAAGGAGCCAAAGTTTCATGGAACTGGCCCAGAACAGCCTGTAGATCAAGAAAAAAGGAAGTATACAGGGAACAAATATGTATAATAGTGTTTATTCTCCTTAAAATATAATTGCTCTTAGGAAGCACACAGCCACACAGCATTCATTCTTTTAGATTTTCACTGAACAGTTTCATTCTACTGTGCATGTGAAACACTTGAAGACGTGACATCAAACTTAAAACATATCTGAAAGAACATTCTATATACCTCCTATAATGATTATAAAAATATTTTAGATTCTGGAGTAAAATGTAACGTAAAACTTACTGACAAAACAGTGTGGACATGTCCATGATTGTGACTTTGAGGGAGTGAAGGAAGACAAATGAGAGAAATTTTCTAAATTTTAGTTTTCTTAATTTCTAGCCATTTTGCTTTTGTCAGTACATGATTGTGATAATTGTATTGATTATTTCTTATAATTTTATTTTCTTCCCATATCTGATGATGTAACTATCTTATGGAAGAAAATATTGAAATTCAGATTCTGGTTGAAAAATTTATTTGAGTAAAAATATAGAATTTTCTTACTTCTATTTCTCCATTCTGATGATCAATAGAATACACAAAGACAGTATCCTGAATCCAGTTTATAAATTGGGGAAGTATATCAACTATATGTTAAAACATTTCTGGTAGATATGGGACAAGTCCTATCAAATAGAAGGACACATCTTCTCTACTAAGTGGGGAGGCAGTATCCTCAGAAAGTAATATTAAGAAATCTATAAACATAATTATATCACATCAATGAGTGAAAGGACAAAAGTATCTCCATTTGACAGTTTATCTAATTTTGTAGTATTATTTTAGAATTAATAATATAATAAATTTTTCTTATCATGGTAAGAGACAAATACCCAACAACTTAATCAATTATAAAATATTAGATTTTACCTTTAATTTAGAACCATAAAAAAATAGCTCTGGAGATACTAGTCAATGCAGTAAGATAGGAAAAATCATACAGTTATATATTTTGAATAACTTGTCAATTTATGAATTACAATTATGTGAAAGTAAAAGAAACATAAATTATTTTCAGATGTTATGATTGTATTTTAGGAAACCCAAGAAACAAAATGAAAAAAATTCTCTGAAGTGTTCAGTATATTACCAAAAATATTACCCTTCACATATATCAGAAATTACCAGTTAGAAAAGCTGAAAGTAAAATATGTAATTCAGAAAATAACAGTGCATTATAAATTACCTAAGAACAAACATAGAAGATCTATTCAATTTTATTGTGAGACGCTTTTTAAAAATCTCAAGTGGAGTAATTCATATGTTTACTGTAAGGAGTGACTCAATATTGAAATATAAATATCTCCAAATACACACACACAGGCAGGCATTTCTTGCTTTGTATGGTTCTGATGTGCAATAATTTCAGTTACTACAGTTTAGTTAAATAACACCAGTCCCCCAACAATACAATTCAAATTTCATTTACCATTTTATATTAGTTGTTCAGTACACACATCACTATATGAAAAATAGATGCACATCACAATCAAATCAAAGAAGGGTTTAAAAATATGACAAATTATTTTGTTAATATAGAAAATAAGCAAGAAAATGTTTCAAATGAAGTCAAATAGTTGGAGACATTGTCAATAAATTATAATGCTGCTTAAATGGAGTTCAGCATTGATATAGGAAGAGGTATAAGATAAATAAAATAGAATGCAAACTATGATAAGTTAAGTTACATGCCAACTGATGTCATCCCTCTTTTGACTACTATCTAGTTGTCAGTCCATCCATTGCTGTTCTCTCAAGTCCAGGGGCTTATGTCTCATAATCACATCACCCTCAGAGTTCCTGTCCCTGCTTGTTTTGTAGGCTCCATATGGGGCTATCAGGGGAAGTCATCCCTGTTGCTTGAAGTATTAGAATTTGTAGCAGAATATACAAGTTTGAGGATGACAGAGGGTTTTTACATGACAGCAATAGAAATATTTTAGAATGTCTTTCTTAACTATCCACCCCACTCTGCTTTCCATATCAAACACATTCTGTTATTATCTTGTTTAGTGTTTTATTTTCTAAATATTGGTCTTAGAAATTTTTATTTATTCCCTTGAATTTGTATTTATTGCCTTTCCTTTCCACTAAAATGTAAGCTTTATGGGGGCTTTATCATCCAACATCTACAGTAGTCAGAATAATATCTTTACTATAAGCATTCAATAAGTATTTGTTGAATGAAAAAGGGGAGAAATCTTAAAAGTCCTGAGCCACCGGGCAAACTATCCTAATATTTCACCTGGGACTTGTTCTGTTACTTGACCTTCTCCCCTCCCCTTCTTTCTATGACCCTCTTCTTTATGAATTCTCCCCTCTCCGGTTTTTTAATCTTATTTCTGCAGAGCATGCACATCTTGCCCCACGCATTCAAAGAATCATTTTCTGCCCTTAAACAATTGTCAAGGTATGTTCCTCCTCAAAGAGAGTTCTATACTAAAAGAAACTCTGTCACAATTGAAATAATATGTCTTTGTTTTGCCTCATACAAAATAAGTTGGTAAATAATAAAGATTATATTACAAACCATTTGAGAAATCATTCGTTTCACATAATTAAAATAAATTTATTTAAAATCACTCAATAACAGTTGGTAAGATTGTTAATTAACTATTATAATAAGGCAGAAACATAAATAACTCAAACTATGTATGAAATTTCAAATGGATTAAAGAGTCAAATGTAAAAACATAAATAATTAGATGGCTATATAAGTAATGATATAGCTAAGCTTTTGATGGCAAAATACTTCATCACCACTAAAATACATGAAAAAAACTATGAATTAAAATGATTGACAATAAATTATCTCATTTTTTGCCAATCAAGGTTATAATGAGTAAAAACAAAATAAATATGATTTAGTGCTTGAGATCGAGAATTACCTTCTATCAGTATGTCAGCGAGAAAGATTGCTTTTCTGAGGAGGCGACTGAAACCTGCATGTCTACATACATTGAATCCTTGGTGGTTGTATCTCTATCAAGTTTGCATTTTAAAATTTCCAATGTACTAGCATTCTCACAAAAGGAATACTAAGAGGTGTATCTGTGATAACTCCTGATTTACAAATATATTCTCCTTTTCCTCACTGAGTAAGAGTAGCTCAATTTTCCATGAGAAGTTAAAATTAGTCACATCAGCCATGTGACTTCACCTCTGCACTTCACCTCTGTGAATCTGCTTGGGGAGCCCAAAATGGTCTGGGCGGTTTCAGCTTCCAATTTAATAGGACCAAGATGGCGCCCAATGGAAACATTTCTCTCTTAAGAACTAAAACCTCCCAACCAACTGGTCTTCCCAGATATGGGCAAATGGTTTATTTGCCGTCAGGATAGGGGCCATTTTCTTCTCTGTTCCTTTGTTACTGGGGTAGATGGCTCTAGAGTAGATAGCACCATATGTGGCCTCTGCTTTGAGGAATACAGCATATCTAACAGGATAGCATTCCAAATGTGTAATTTGTGTATCCTAGATGATGTTATAATTGAGCCTCCAATAGGTTATTCCACCATTCCTTTGCCATGAAATGAATTTCCTCATGATGTGTGGAATTTTAAAATGATAGATACAGCATAGATGGTGGTGCTGACAGAAACATTCAGACAGGAAAAACAAATTTGTATATGGATCTATTCTTCTGAGGATGGATCTTCTATGATGCAAAGGGAGAATGGAGACAACCTGCTGCCATGGCTGGTATTGCCAGGAAGTTGTGCCAGATCAAAGACATGGAATTTGTTCTTGCTGTTGTCAGTGGGATCCTTAACAGTGGTGGTTGGAAAATCAGCCTTGGTGAGGGATATTCTGTATTTAGAGAGCATACATAGCCTTTCTCCCTGCTGCCATGGACTCATTGCAAGTACATAGGATGGCACCTGAGAGATTTTCACAGGATGGGTTATCTTACTCACTTAATTATTGAGAATCCTCTTCATATTTTCTGGTCAGCATACTATGGGACAGAAATATCCTCAAACACGGTGCTTAGTCCCAGAGATCTATTCATATACTTCTCCCTAAGATCACTTTCTCGTCTATCTTTTGTTCTTGTAGACATTGTAATTTCATTTTCATATATATAGTTCTCTGAATCATATTAATCCAAGACCAAACTTTTGTAGTAAAAGCTTCAGTAGGCTTAAATAAATTCAAAGCAGTAATCAAAGCAGAACGTGATTAAATTCAATAATTGAAGGATAAACACTGAAAAAGTTTTGAGGTATAATTGATATATAACATTATACTAGTTTCTAATATACAGCATAATGATTTGATACTTGTATATATTACAAAATGGTGACCACAATAAGTGTAGCTTACATCCGTCCCCACATGTAGGAGCAAATATTTTTCTTGTGCTATGGACTTTAAGATTACTCTCTTAGTGACTTTCCAAAATGCAACACAATATTATTAACTATAGTCACCATGCTGTACATTATATTTATGTGAATTATTTATTTTATAACTAGAAGTTTGTACCTTTTGACCCCCTTAACCTATTTTCCGTAACCCCTACCTCTTGCCTCTGGCAACCACCAGTATGTTCTCTGTTTCTATGAGCTTGGTGTTTTGTTGTTGTTTTTGTAACCTTTAAATAGAGGAGAGATTAAATATATCTGGATGGAGCAGGGTAAACATGAAGCACAAAGTAATTTTTCAACTGGGCTTGATGAATACTAAAATTTTAACGGCAGAAATAGTCTTGCTCATTTTTAAAAGAAGAAATGAATATGCAGCTTCACAATATTCTTTCAACCTATGCCAGTTGATATATGTTACTGTTCTTTCAGATACATTTTTAAGTCTCAACAGTCTTAGAGAGGATACGCACACACAAAACAAACATATAATAGAAATGATAATTTCTAGTTAACTAAGATTTGATTAACCAGTCTCATATTTTCATAATAGACATTTTGTGCTATTTTTAGAAAAGACTATTCGTTAGAGCTTTTACTACCAAATTGTCAAAATGGCATCGATTTTCCTCATAGCCATTCAGCATGGCTATAAAGAAATATATGGACATCAAACATATCAAACTCAAGGGTAAAAGTTCCTAATTTTTTAAAGTCCTCAAAAGTCATGTGAATGTTCTCTTCAAAACCTGTGCCTGAGAAAGTTCAATTCTGTTCTAAAAGTAGAAACTGTAAAGTCATGAGTAGGCTCCGAATTTTTCAACCTCTGATCTCTCATTATGTGGAAATGCTGAGGTTTTAGGGTAAGCTTCTGCTAATGCAGTAAAGCCTTCTTCAGGTCAGAAGATAAGAGTCAATATTAGAAAGTCAAGTTACATAATATTTTTAAATTATAATAAAACCTCATGAAGTTTAGAATACAATTTTTTGTGGATTTGTAATCATTTTGCTTCTGTACAAATGTCAAATTTGCAAATAATAAGGTTAGTTAAAAGGATAGAGTTTTTAAAAAGGTGGAAAATATTTAAAGTAATTTAAAATAATCAAATAAATATTAAATTGTTTAAACCAATATAAAATATTTGCACATTCTTTCGAATGTTTCAACCTCCTGACTGTGAGAAACATCTTGAACTATGAGAAATAGATTGCAACATATAAAAGAGAATGGTGGACAAGTTGGATTAACAAAGAAATTAATATACCTGCCTCTATATTGAAAATTTCTTGAAACTCTTAGTAGCCACTGATTGCAATTAGCTTGATTTTTGGGAAATTCATGATGTTTATTTTTTAAGATTTCTCAAAATTATTCCTTCCTTCAGTTTTACCAATGCACCTAACTACTTAAGGTAAAAATGCGTACTTCTTATTATAATAAGACTCTGACTTTATTTTGGATATTTGACTACTGATAGCGCTCATGTCACACGACTTCCACTTCCCTTCTACCCTGCATCTGGGCAAGTTGATAGGAAAGCCCAAGAGCTTCCTTATTTAGTATCCGGAGGAAATTTGAACACCACAAGCCCTGGAACCATGTGCACTGGAACCCTCACCTTAGACTGCACCCTGTAATCACAACAAAAGCTGAAGTAGTCTCCTTTCCCTGCTCTCCTAAGCTATTTTGAGCCTGTGCTGCTCTTCCCAGAAAGCCTCTTTATGTGAGTAATAAACCTTTTCAGACTCTCTTGGTGTGTTCTCTCAGCTTCAACATCCAAACCAAATTTTTGTTTGGGCAGACATCCTGTGCCTGTAGGGGTGACTATAGCACTTATTTATGAATAAAAGCTTTTATGAAATCTATCAGTATTCTTAAATTAATTTAATTAGTCTGTAACTCATTTAAATGTATTTATAACAACTATTCACACACACATATATATATACAGTGGTCATTTAATCTTAAAAATAAATAGACATTTTAGTTAGAAAGAAGAGTTTTTAATTAAAGTGATACAAAAATTGTAAGGTTCAATTACATCATAACGTTGAGGATCAATATAAAATTAATTTAGAAAGAATGATACAACAGCCATGAAATATATTAACTTCGTGAAACATGATATTTCAAAACAGTAATTGAGGAAAAAAAAGGATGGTCTGGAATTAAAGTGATATAAACGTATAAAATCAAACAAGAAAGTGAGAAAATTCTTCAAGGAAGCTTCCTTTAAAATACCTATTAGCTAAAAGGGCTGAATTATATGATCTCTGAGAACCCCTTAGCGACATATTCTATAGTTCTAGATGAAAAGTTGCAATGAATTTGGTCATTTGTCTTGACTTACTTCACTTTTCTCTAGAGATATTATATATCAACATTCATATATAAATCCTAGATGGGGGCTGAGAATACACAGATGAATAAAATATTAAAATATTATTCTTGACCTCAATGAAAACTCTACACCTTTTTTATTGTACAGGTTGATGAATTCCTTTGCATAATCTTCAAGCAGGAGCAGCACACAAATGCGAATTGAAGGTTGAGGAGACATGTTTTAAAACACTGGAGGCCAGGTCAGCAACCCCAGTTTCCCATAAGTAACAGTAGTACTGTCTTTCCTTAACTCTTTTCCCTCTTCCCTACTATTCCATAAACTAAAGTGGTGCTATCTTCTACTTCCATGTACAGATGAATCACCCAGGAACTTTGTTAAAATGGAGAAACTGATTTAGTGAGTCAGGAGTGGGGCCTGCAATTCTCTATTTCCAACAGGCTTCCAGGCTATGTGGATGGTGCTGGTTCAATGGCCAAAGCATTTTTAGATAGAAAACTCTCCTTTCAAATGAAATTTTGCAAGAAACCATAATATATAAACTAGATAAAATAATAATTGTTTCTTGGGCAATTCAAATCTTTATAGATTGGCAGAAATGTTTTTTTCCATTTTTATGCTGGTGACATACATCTTTATCTGGATATCTCCTCTGAGAAGCTAACTCAGATATCTAATATCCCCAATTTCAAGAGGTTCAAAATGAAGTTCTTGATTCTCTATATCTTCCAAGTTTTTTCCAGATCCCAACATTTTTTTTTATCTCAGTAAATGATACCATAAATCCTATTTACTCCAATCCAAAAATCCTTGAAGAATCTTGTTTTCTTCCTTTACCTTTTCCACTACTTTCCACTTATTTCCAATTTTTATTTGTTCTATCTCCATACATCTTAAATCCAAACTCTTCTCTCCATTTCTATTGTTTCATTTTGATCAAGCCATTGTTCTTTCCCGCCTAGACTCCTGCAATGACCTTCTATCTTGTCTCTCTGCTTCTACTCTTGCCTCCTGTAACACATTCTCTGCACAGTGGCAACTGTGGTCCTCTACCAAGGCTCCCTCTAGCTCTCAAAATACGATTTAAAATCATTGCTTTAATCTATGAGTTATTCTATGATCTGCCCCATGTCCATTTTTGCAACATCCTCTAATATAAATTATCTTCCTTGATCTACTACATTATATAGTATGAGTTTTTAGTTCCTCAAACACGTCAAATACACAAAGTGGCCCACCATTCTATAGTGCATGGTTTAAACTTCCATCTCTCTCATGCTCACTGTGTGAAATACATTTGAGGAACATCCCACTCCACCAACCAGATGCATCATCTTCTAGGGCAATGGCTTCTTGTTTACTCAGGCCTTTAGCTATAGCACCTTAAGAAGTATTTTCCAATTATGTTGTAGCTAACCACCATCTGCTTCAAGATTAACTGGGTACACACTGCAACGCATTTTATTGAGGCAGACCTTCACAGAAATTCTTCTTTAGTAGATTTGGTTGTGGAAGCTGCATTCTAACAAGTCTTCCGGGAGTTTAGATACACTAAAGTATCAGGACTCTCAATTAAGAGGAAATCATCCTTCCAAGTATAATCTTGGCTCAAGATTATAATTCTTTTGCACAGAAGTTAACAGAGTCTTCATCCCAACAAAGCCAGCAAAAGTTATACTTTTCCTCTGTGCTATCTGGGATTTTTAATATATGAGTAGGCTCTTCAGAAACACTCTTAGAATCTAGAACCCATGGTGTATATTTGTTTGTTTGCAATTGCATTTTTTAATATAATATGTTTTTCCCTTTTTCTTGAATAATAGAAAAACAGGGATAATCTCTCAGCCTGTCTTAGGAAATTGGATGTCTGGGGAATCATAAAGTTCCTAATTTCAAAATAATAAGGAGGTGGCACTTATTGGGTATTTACTCTGTGCATACACTTTATAGATGAAAAAATTGATGCACAAAACGATTAAGAAAATTTTCCAAATTATATCGTTATAATTGGTGGATGCTGAGAATTCAGTGGTAAATCTCTCAAATACTACAATTTTTTGTTGGATATTCTGTTATCACAGAGGTCATTGTATCAAATACAGGGCACCAGAAAAAAGTCAACATTATCAGCATATTCTCTAAAAACTCCCTAAAAGGACATTTTCCACCCATAAAGAATACTTTCTCTAGAATAGCGAAGTTGATGATTTGGAATGACATTAACATCTTTTTTATTTGTTTTCCAAGTCTTATTGATTTATGAAAAAGAGATCTTAAAAAAATGTTAAAAATCTGAATCTGTTTGGCTTAAAACTGAGAAAAGTTTTGGTTATAAACATGGTGGTCTGTATTCACAAAAGCCACACTGAGAGAACTTAGGAGACTTGCCAAAGGCCAAACCTGATAGGTCAATGAATTGAGAATTTAGTCCAAATATGAAAAAAATTTGAATAACTTTAAATAAAAACTTTGAAAAACTTTGAATAAAGACAAACTATCAGCCAGAAGGTGAAAATTGGGTCAGAAATTATATATACCAATTATAAATAGGCCAGAAACGGATGTGTTTTAAAAAAGTAAGCAGGATGCTGGAAAGAGGAAGTGGGAAACCTGATATGAAATAGGCAGAGAAAGGGTAAGATGTGAATAAAAATAAGATATATTTATAAAGAATCTTTATGACAATGTACTCTAGAAGTTACTCATGCTCTTTGGCCCACCCACCAAGCTGGGGGGAGAATTAAAGAGATAGCCTCCTATTAAAAGCTGTAGCCTTTTAGTTCACTATTCCTACAAAAATAAAGTTAAAACACGCAAGGTTACTATTAAAACCCTAAAATGTATAAAACACATATAAGATACACATCTAACGCTGAACCCATAATGTTCTTTTATTATCCACAAGGATCTTTCAAATTAAACCGAATTATTCTGAAAGTCACTTTATGTGAAAAATTTACTGTAGTTGTGAATTACAAAGATTTGAATTGCAACATATAAAGACTAATTTTATGGACTCTAATTTTTTAAGAACATGATCAACTGAATCTAATTGGCATAATTATTCCTTCACAGATAGATGTAAATTGTATATTTGGATCAGAATTGGAAACGATCAAGGGAAGAAGAAAACAGCAATTAATTTCATGAGTCTAGATTTTAGGCTTTATGAAGCTGCACTGAGACTATTTAAAGATTATATCTCTAAACTGATGTATTGACACAAACTAGAACTTAAGCCAGAGAGTAAAATTAATTATTCTAAATTTTTATCTGACAGTGATCTAGATTATCTTATATGAAAAAGTGTTGAAGTAAGAAATACTTTAAAAAGTAACTTTAAATTCAGTCACACACAGAGGGCTTGAGAGCAGTGTTTTTGATGATGATAACGGTAACTGAAGGGATGAATAAAAATAAAGATGAAATAGGTGAGTATTGGACTTTTATCTTTTTGCAAAAGGAAATTTTGCCACATTCACTCCAAAATGGAGTGCTTCAATAAATAAATCTAATATCTACTTTACTCCTAGTCCTTTAAAGAACCTCTTGACTTCAATGGTGAATGAAAACACTTAGGACTACATCAGATCTCTGTGTTGAATGTCTGAAAATATTTCTGAAGAACTTCACCCTGACATATAATGCAATGGCAACACTTATTTCTTCTTGGTTTTTTGTTCCTTTGAAAGGAGCAATTTAAAAAATAACCATGTGTAGAGCTTCAATCCAAAATATTGTATAGACTAAGATGATTATAACATATCCCATTGTACTGGGTGTTTTCTCTTTGTCCCTCCAGCTTCTCCTGCTTTGCTCTGTGCCCTAGGATGAACTGTATCGATTTGCTTCCTTTCCCTCTGGCTTCTGGTTGGATTACTCCAAAGGGACCCATTATAGGAAATTGAAGGGTATCAGAAGAATGAGGCTAAAGTATTGTTCTGCAGTATCCCTTTCTGCTGGGTCACTTTAGATTCACTATATCTGTCTACAAAGATCAGAAATATTGTTAGGTGGTGCTGTCTAAACAGCTTTCTCTCCAGCTTCTTATGACTCCTCCCTCCTTTTATGCCTTCAAGCTTACGTATGGTAACTGTTCCCAGCTGTTGTTTTCCCTAAGGTACTGCACCATTCCTTGTGCTTTCTATAAACTCTGTAAGTAGTATCTTTACTAATATCTTGTAAATCATCCAATTTTAATATTGCATTTATTTTAATGGATTGGATAAATAGCAGCTGAAGAGAAAATTAGTGAACTGGAATATAGATCTGAAGAAACTACATAGAACGCTGCATGTTTTGCAAAGACTAAGAGAGAAACTATATGAAACAAAGTTTAAATGCCATCATATATCTAAAGAGAATGTTAACATATATCCCCTTGAGTTCCAGAAGACTGAAACAGAAGTTGAGAAGCTGTAATTAAATAGATAATAGTTGAAGACTTTATATAATTGAATAAAAACACAGAAATCCCAAACAAAAGAAGTTAAAAAAAAAGCCACACATAAACACATCTTTGAGAAACTAAAGAACAGAAATACAAGGTAAAGATCCTAGAGGAAACAAAGCCAGAGAGAAAATGGAGATTACCTACAAAGACTAACAATGGACTTCTGAGTACTAATAGCAACAATGGAAGGCAGATAAAAATTGTGTAATCATTTCAGAGGGGGAGAGATTAAATACATACTAATCGATATACATCCAAAGAAATTATCCCTCAAGAGCAAGAGAGAAGTAATGAATTTTAGACAATATATGCATGGAGTTTACTTCTAACAGAATGTCATTAAGGACTTTAAAGATGTAATTTCAGGAGAAGGAAATTATTCTATAGGGAAGTTCTGAAAGACAAGAAGCAACAGTGAACATTTGTATTATGAGGGTAAATCTAAAAAGGTTGCTTGGGCTCTGTAAAAATTGATAATAATAACATGCAATTTTGAAGGTCAAGAAAAAGAACTATATTACAGATACCATCATTATGAGGTTTAAATGATGTGGGATTTGCAAAGGTTCATATTACATTTTTGCCTAACAAAATGTTTAAAAAGGATTATGTCTTTACAATCAGATTCCTTTCAGGATAAGTATATTTATTTTGTTCCCATATGTTTTATTTTTAGTTTGTCTTTAATTTGTTTTCAACTTTATTTTTAGTAGTGTGTTCATTTTTTTTGGTTTTCTCTGTGAGATATTTTAGTCCTGGATTTGAACCAATAGGCTACTTTGAGGAGCTAAGTCTTAATTTCTCATGTTTGGGTGCATTCGAAATGATTGAAAATCATGATTAAATTATGTCATATCATGTTAAAATTGAAAAATTCACACAAAAATATGAAATTTAATCACTTCCAAGAGGGTTTTAAAAACTGGTGATTTGGGGCACAAGTCCAATCAGAGAATTTTAGCTTGTTTTTTATTCTAACTTTGTATTTGAACACCTATAAGTGGGGTCGGCATTCACTCCTCAGTTAACCACCAAATGCAGAACCCCCTTTTGTTTTATCTCTGTTTATTTCATGCCATTTCACACATTTATGTTACCTGCCTTAAATGCATTTGAGTTCTGGATTAGACTTATAAGATGGCAGCTATCTGAAGTATGTGTATTCTAGCTTAAAAAATGCTTGAAATTCCATAAACATGCTTTCACTTTTCTAAGAAAGTCTAAAGTGTAATATTAACACCAAGGCTTGCTTAAAGCATAGATTTGCCAATTGTTAATGTATAATAATAGGCTGTTTTTTAATCCCTTTGAGTCTGCTTCCTATCTGTAAAATAAGTATAATAATAGTTGTCCTGTTGATTTCAACCAGTGTGTTGTACAGATTTCTGTTACCATTTTTTCCCCCTAAAAATGAAACATAGGAGTCTGGTATGTAAGGAGCTTAGAAGTTGCCACTCACTCCTGATAACAAGCTGGACAAACTAAAAAAACACCAACTCTTCTTAGATCTAGGAAAGTGAGGTCACAGGGCAAACTGCTGCACAAAATTGGAGAGACAGACAGGTGAAGACAGAGAATGACAACTTACCAGAGAGGAAACCCAAGAGAAGACACCTCTGTGGGAACCAGTGCTGGATAGGAGAACCTGAACTATAATTGACAAAATGCTGGAGCTTCACTGTAGACAAGTTGGAGAGTTAAAATCTCCAGGGGGACCCAGTCATAAAGAAGCTCCTACACTTTTGTGAGTTTTGCCTCCAGGAGCTCTACCAGATAATGTATTTCTTACCTAATAGATTTAACATTTATTTTAATAGTCAGCTTAGTCTTAAATATAGTGTATCTTGAAACTAAAATTATCTTTCCTTCTCAGTATCCTCACTCCTGTAAATAAGGCAGTTAGTATCCCTGTATTACAGATCTGAAAACATTTCATCATTCTTAACTCATTCTGTTTCTGAAAGCATGTTTTCACAAATATTTCACAGAATTGCTCATTCATTTTCATTACCACTGGTCATCCCCAGAGTTATTACCATCTTTGGTTGTCCTGAATATCTTTTGTTTCTATATCTTAATTCTGTTCAGATCCAGCAAGACTTGATTGACCTACTAAAGCTTATTTAGTATCAATGATCACTAAGGAATAGAGCGCCCCAGACTGAGGGACAAGCTTGGTAGGGATGGAGGTGTGTATGTGGAACCCAGCCACGGAGATGAGCCCCTGAGGAGCAGCTGGACTATAGTCCAATGGAAGACTACTGCTCAACTCTACCCAAATGGTCACTATAACAATTTTAAATCTGGTAGACAGGGAATAGTGGGAACAAATCCAAGGTCTTAGGGACCAACATAGTGGTGGAAATGAATTTTGAAAATGTGTCCTTATAGGGCAGAAAACCAACCAAAGCATCGAGAATATGGAAGAGCCATGTGTTCTTGGGGAAGAGAATTGTGAAAATTGTTCCTTGATCAAATATACTTTTTGTGAATATATTTTCAAAGATTCCTGCAACAAAATCCAGTTCCCTCTGCAACTCGTATGGAAGAATGTAGCAAAATACTGTCATCATTGAATAAAGAAAACAAATCTAAGAATAAGGACCATGAGATTACACAGATTTGCAAAAGGAAATTCTGCTTCAGATTCTCATGGGAAGGTTTCTGTTCTCAGCTGGAATTCCTTTGGGAAGAATGTAATTATTAGAGTGACAGAGAACACATCTTTGCTTAGATAAATAACAAGTCTATCAGAGACAAAGGATTTGTCTGTAATAGAAGTTATAATAATAACTTGACTATATGTAGCTCATCATCTATTAAAATGAAAATTCAGTAATTAACCTTGGTGTGATTGTGTGTCAGCCTGCAATCAATAAATGAGAATTGGAACACCTACTGTATGTTAAGTACTCTACTATATATTATAGGCTTATAATTTGTTTTTAAAATTGATTTCTATAACATTTTCTGTCTTGTTACATAGCACTACAAGCTGATAAAAAAACGTAGGCTTCAACAAATGCTGAGAACAAAAATTATTTAGCTTTGAGAAGAGATATCTTAAAGCCAAGAGACAGCATGGGGGAGTAGAAAGAATATTGAGATTATCTACCAAAGCAACTGTAGCTTAAATTCTGGCTTTTGCTTATTAAGAGTATTTCTCTAGGCTGCATACTTAAAATCCCCTCTGAGCCTCAGTATGCATGCCTACAAGCTGGGAAAAATATGATCTATAATGTCTATTTATGGGGTTGTCAAAATAAGCAGAAATGTTTTATTTAATATGTTTTTTAGAATTTCCAAAATATCTAAAGCTCTTTGGCTTAAGAAACCATCTAAAAGAACCAAATGTGGAAAAGTCTATGTAAACAGCTTGCTTTCTTCTCCAGAGATCAAAATGGATTTTCTTTTCAGAAAATTTTTCACATACCAATTTGCAATCCCTACCATAAAAACAAACTTAGCTCTGCACTGGAAGTTTATTGATAAGACCAACTGCACGTTCCATCAGCTCTGCCTCTTCTCTCTCTAGTGTTAGACTTGTACAGCCAACTCACTACTGGACAGCCCCATGGGTATCTTAATCTTAATATGTCTAAAAATGGAAGCATCTGCTCCTTCAAACCGCTTTTCGTGGTGAAATTAAACAACTCAGTCAACGACGCCACTATCAACCTATCCATTTAGGCTGGGACTTGACACTCATTTTAGGTTTATCCTCTCTCTCTCTCTCATACCACCTCCCCAGACAAACAATCACTAAATCTTGCTGATTTTCTAATTTTTATTGACAATATTTCTCAAAACAATTTTCCCTTGATCTCATTGCAACTCTAATTCACAGTTTCTGAGAGTATAGGATAGCCTTCTAACAGATGTTCCTGCTTCTAATTCTTCAGCTTCTCCTACCTTCTTTATTCCTCTACCTCCAAACCATATTTTATGCTACTTTCCACAATGGAGCATTTAATAATAAAGCGTTACCTCACCCACTGAAAAATTCTTGATAACTCCTCATATCCTACAGGATAATGTCCATATCATGCCATATAAGGCCACTCTGATTTCTCTAGTTCTTGTAAATGAGCCCCAATTCCCATTCATTCTTTGCTCTCGAGTAATGCAGAAGTATTTCAGTGCCCAGTTACCTACCATCTGCTTCCTACCTTCATGACTGTGCTCAAGCTATTCTCTCTGTCTGTAATACCTTCTGTATTAGTTTCCTATGGCTTCTGTAAAAAATTACCACAAATGTTATGGCAGAAAACCACATACATGTATTCTCTTATAGTCCAAGAGGTCAGAAGTCCAAAATCAGTTTTATTGGATTTAAATCAAGGTGTCAGCAGGGTCCTGCTCCCTCAGAGTCACTAAGAGAGCATCCATTCCTTGCTTTTTCCTGCTTCTGCTGGCTGCCAGCGTTCTTTGGCTTGTGGATGCATCACTCTAATTTCTGCCTCTGTGGTCTCATTGTCTTCTCGTCTTCTTCTGTGTCAAATATTTGTCTGCCTCCTTCTTACAAGGATACTTGTGAATTCATTTACTGCTTACCCCTAAAATCTAGGATAATCTCCCTATCTCAAGATTCTAATTTAGTCACATCTGCAAATACCCTTTTTCTATATAATTTAACATTTACAGATTCCAGAGATTAACTAGGACCTGATATCTTTGAGGGCTATTATTCAGCCCATTACACATTCCTTTGGAGTTTAGCTAGGTTTCTCTTATCTGTGCACTCATGGCACCCTGTACTTACTTCAGCTTATATTTGATATATAAATATTAAATCTTCCTTACTAAAATGAAAACTTCTCAAGGGCAGAAGAGGAGTGATTTTATTCATTTTCCTTCTTTACTCTCAATGCCCTAGCATGGTGTCTGGCACACATTAGACACTCAATGTGCATTTCTTAGACTTTTGAAATGAAGTCAGCTGTGCTCTTCTATTTTCAAAATAGACGACTTACCAAGTAGGAAAGAACAGGAAAGATAGCACATACTTATCTCACTGTCTGGATCACCTCATAGCCAGTATGGCTTGCTTTCTAGCATTATCTAATGAAATAATGCAAATAAATGTACTTTCCTTTTCAAATTCTAGCTTATTAATTCGCTTTCTTAGGATTCAAATTCCAAAACATAACTGGCCACTGGGATTATATGGGGCATGCTGACTCAGAATACTACGTTAAACAACAGTTATGTCCATACGTGCTTATCTATTAATGTGAAATGTGACCTTATCACTACCAGTAACACTTGCATTTGTAAATGAAACAAAATAAAGATATACTTTGTTCAGAAGAAGTATCATACAAAGTGAGGGCATGTGAAAGATGCACCCAAAGGAGATCCTCAGTGAGTCACACTCTTTTATAATCCTTTCCCCTTAAGTGCAGGCAGGACCTGTGACTTGCTTCTAACCACTAGAATATGGCAAAAGCGATGGAATACCAGTCCTAAAATTATGTTACAAGGTAAATATAGTTGATACACACACAAGATCAATCAATCTATCTATCTATCCATCTATCTACCTATCTATCTATCTATCTATCTATCTATCTATCTATCTATCTATCTATCATCTTTGTATTGCCCACATTCACTAGAGAAACAGTTCTCCATAGCTGGCATGGCTTTGCAGAAGTAAACTGCCATGTTGTGCAAGGACATATGGACAAGGTCATGCAGTAAAGAACTGCAGGGGGTCTATAAGAACTGAGAGAGGCCCTGGGCTGACAACCAGCAAAAAAAAAAAAGAACAGCGACCAGAGTCCTACAGCCACAACGAGAGCAGCAATGACTTTCACAGGTATGGCTTCAGAGAAAGATTACCACCCTAGCTGACACCTGGGGCGCAGCCTGGTGAGACCCTGAATCAGAAAATCCAGTTGAATGGTGCTTCCTGGACTTCTGACCTATAAAAACTTTGAGATAATAAATATGTGTTTTTTAAGTCATTAAGTTTGTGCTAACTTGTTATGCAGCAATAGCAACCTAATGCAGGACGTAGCTCTCTTTGTGATATAGAATTGCAGAAATATAAGAAAGTCATGGCAAAATCTTAGAGTGGTAAAAACCATAGAAGAAAATGCTTGGTATAAAGCAAAACTGAAAAGAAAATTCAATTAGACTTACTCCAAAGGAGAAAGAAAATAGAGGGATACCATGGTATTATATTTATGAATACAAAGAGAGAGTGCCCTAATGGGCTCAACTTGTGAAAAAATAGCCAAGGAGATGGGATAAGAAAAAATGCCAAATATAGACAAGTATCGTAAATCTGTTAGAATAACATCATTGAAGCTAAAGCACAGGTGATCAGAATTTTCAAAAACTATCAAAGTGGGAAAAATCTGTTTGTTGTAAGAACAAGTGACCAGGGAAAAGAGAGATCTGTAGTGGGTGGCAGTGTGCTATCGTGGAAAGACTGTAAGTTTTTGCCAACTTGGCTTCAATATCTCCTCTTTGTGTAAACAAGAGCAAATTACATTTTGAAATATTCTATTAGAGAAAATAAAATTTATTCTCAGAAATTGTATTAATCAGAGTTCTCCAGAGAAGCAGAGCCAATATAAATGGAATTGACTCATGTGATTATGGAGGCTGAGAAATCCTAAGATCTGCAGTCAGCAAGTTGGAGATTCTGGAGAGCCAAGAGTTGAGTTCTGGTCCAAGCCTGAAGGCCTGGGAACCAGGAGAACTGATGGTGTAATTTCTAGTCCAAAGTCTAGCACATTTGAGACCCAGGAAGAGCCAAAGAGCTGATGTTTCCATTTATGATTCAGGTTTATGTGAACAGAAGTGAAGTGCACCTCTTCTAGATTAGACCACCAAAAGGAGGGAAGACCGTTTTTGAAGACCATAGTCACTTTTGTTCTACTGACCAACTTCAAGTGATTAAGAAAGACCTAACTAAAACTTTAGCCTACTTACTAATTTTTGAGAAAAACTAAAATTGCTTCAAAGAAAATCACTAGTGTCTACAGAAAGACTGACATAAATTTTTAGAGAAGAAAAAAAGTGAACAGCTGAGTAGTAATTACTATTAGCTATTATGAATGTGGTGGGAAACTAAAACCTTTGAAACAATAAACATCTCAAGAATAATTTAAAAGAGTAAAATAAATACTGAATCACGACCTTGAAAAGATAATTGCAATTATAGGCATACACTCTGAGAAAAATTAGCAAAGCCATTCAATTATTTAGTCTCACACACGCTATGAAAACCTTTGAAAATTGGTGAGGTATTCATCATTTTTCTTTTGCCAAAAAAAAGTTGGCCCATGTAATTTAGTTAATTACTAACATTACATATTGAATAAAACATTTCTTTGGAATATGACACTAAAATGAAAGATTGTCTTTCAAAGCTTGTTCTAAAATTCATTTAGAATTATGAAGGTATAACTGTTGTAGGTCAACTCTATTAATGATGTCAACTGAGTTTTTGAATTGCTTGAGAATGATATAAACATCTTTACCTTGTTCAGTTGCAACTTATACATACACATAAATCATATGTATTATATTGTAACATAGAACAATACTGGATCACAGAGGTGAAGTTAATTATGATGAGGATTATCTGCAGTTGCCAATTCTACTGCAGAAGGGATCAAACTATTTTCCTCCAAATTGAAATTAATGTATACATTATTTCAATACAAAACAGAAAATAAAAAAGCAATAAAAAATTATGTCATGCTTATTTGTTATATATATATATACACACAGGATTATATATATATGTATATACAGGATATATACAGGAAATAACCCATAAAGGGGAAGTTAAAGACATAGAACAGGTCAATAGGAGAGAAAATGTCAGAGCTGTTGAGAATCAATCTTGTAGGTTCAAAGTCCAACTAATGTGAGTTTCAGACAGGAAGAGTACACAAAATAGAGTTGAATAAATTGTTAAAGGAATAATATAAAATTTCCTAGAATTGAGAAAAAAGAACTTTGAGATTAGGGGGCCAAGTAAGCACCAGCATAGGGATTGAAAACCACGATGCACACTAAGAAACAACATTGTGAAATTTTAGAACGCTGCTGATAAAGAAAATCACCTACAAGCTCCCAACAACATCCAGGAAGAAGGAATGAAAACAAGAGAGACATATATACACAAGCAGGGCAGGGAGGGGGGGAGGGGGGGGGGGAAAGGAAGGAAGGAGAGGAAAAAGAAGAGAGGAGAGAAAAGAAAAAAATAAGGAAAGGAAAGGAAAGAAAAACTCATATTAGTTGCAGTTGGTAGAGTATGTTAGTGTTCAGTATTCAGATACGATTTATTAAATTTTAAGACTTCCAAGAAGCTATAAGCCCCAAACTGTAATCACAGATAGGTGTAGACTCTAAAAATAGTCTTCCTAGACCAAATAATGTGGGAAGTACTTGTGTTATGTAGCAAATCTGTTCCATGTACATGTTTATACAAATAATCAATCCATCAAAAGTAATCACATATCTAAAAAATAAGTCTATTTAGGGAACCTGATGTATGTAATGAGTGAACTGTTAGAATATAAATTGATGAACTAAGCAGTTATTAGTTCTATGATACATATATTGTAGCCAAAAAAAACGTTGGATTGTGGACTAATAGAAGTTTTCTTGTAGTAGCCACTATTGTAATATCTTCATCATGTGGTTAGGTAAATGTCCAGGTTTGAATAATTTCTTTGGAAGAGATTTTGTAGGATTGGTAATTGCAGAGAAATTGCTTTTACTATCTGACTGAGAATGCAATCTGTGCTATTAATGCCATGATACATTGCATAAAGTGCTTTGAGAACAGAAAAGAGAGTTCAGAAATCAAATGTTCTTTTTTTCTCTTAAATTTTCTTTTTAGATCTCTTACCTAATGCCAACACAACATGCAAGTACCCGAACACTCTCAAGGTAGTTTAAACTTGTTAGCTGCTTGAAAACATGTGTTTTGTGAGATTAGGAGAATACCATCTTCTTCTTCAAACAAAAAAACCCCACACACTACTCTTCCATGATAAATTTCTATATTATCACATAGAAATATACAGAAATAATTCCAGGTTAAAAAGATTTGTTTTCTGTTAGAGCTCTGATTCCTTTAGTAAGTTAGATCATAATTGTAGGCGGAACAAATACCTCAATTCTGATTAAAAATGATCCATTTGTACATAGATATTTATTTTGTTATGAATAAATCCACAAACATACACACCTTCGTAAATAATCCTATGGGACTAACATAACCAACACTTAAAGTTCGATCGTGGAAAGTCATTGGATTGTTCTTTTCTGTAAATATTTTTCTATATGCCTTTGCATTTGCTTTTTGCTTAGGAAGACTTTCCCCTCCCCAAGATTGTTTGGAAAATTCTCATATATATGTCAACTTGACCCTTTTCTAGTTTAATTTTCATGTTAAGATTTTTAGTATTCATAATTTATTCTTCTGCATTATATGAGGTACAAGCATAACATTTTTCTATGTACTTTTTCTAATAGTACCAACACAATTTAAGGATAGCACATATTTAAAACTTTATATTCATAATAAAATACATTTCTACATACTCACTTTCTAAACTTAATCTATTTTATTAATGAGCCTACCAATCCAGTTCTAATAAAATAGTATTTGATTATTTTTAGCATAATGCATGAGATATTTTATCTTCTCACTATTTTACCTAAAACTTTCTCAATTCTTCTTGCATATTTTGTTTTCCAAAACAGGCTGTCCACATTCAATAACCCTTTTTTGTCGGGATTTTAATTGTCATTACATTTTACCTTTAGATTAATTTGGTAATAATTGTAACATTGAGAATAATTAAAACATTCATGTTTGCCCATATGTCCAAATATTCTTTTACTATCCATCTTTAAAGAATTAGAGAATTAGTCATATAAATATTTTGCATTCCTTTTTAGTTTTATTTTTCCTTGCATTCCTTTTTTCCTTTCTTTGTGAAAAGGACTGTATTTCTATTATGTTGGAAGTTAATAATGGTGCCTATGTAGTGGAGTTTCTCAGAAGATTAAATGTGATATATATGAAAAATATTTTTTAAATTGTCTTTTAATATGACTTGAACTTGTATTAGCTGTTACTATTATCATTTGGAATTTTTGCTTTTGGTATGTTTACTTTCATCTGGCCACCTTACTAAATGGCCTTATCTATACTAATAATGTAGATAATATACCTTAGGAAAAGTATCATTTGTAGATAGTAACCATTTTGTCTCTTCCTTCCCATATATGTTCTTTCTTCCCCTCATTGTATTGGGCAGGACCACCAATTCTATGCTTAAAAGTAAAAGTCAACCTCCTTTTTTAAGAAGATTAAGAGTAATAATTCTACAGATATTTGCTGTTTTTTTTTTATATTTGGACTTTTAAAAATATAACCCTTTTTATTAAATAAATTTTTGATTATATAAATATAATACAATTAAGAAATCTCTTATTTTTAGATTAGAAAATTTTTTAAAAAAATAATTGTTAAATTTCAGGAAAATTTTGGGAGTATGTTGTTCACATAGTTTTTCTCCTTGATCTTGGTTATGGATTAAATCATCCACAGAGTCTAATCTTGTTAAACCTATTTGACATTCTTAGAATAAATTCTACTGGCTTGTAATGCTTGCTCTTTAAATACATTTCTGGATTTGATTTGCTTATGTATTTAGCAACTGGGATCTGTTTTCATAAACGACATTGGCCCATGCGTTTCTTTGTTGTGTGTGTGTCAATGTACGCCGTTTATGTCTGGTTTGGATGATGATGGACACAGAGAATGACTTGGGAAGTAGTCCATCTTTTCAAGGCTCTGGAGCAGTATTATGGAATAAAGATATTCTTTTTCCTTGCTGATTTGGTTGAATCACTCCACCTGTCTGAATCTGAAGTTTTTGGTGGATAAATTATGCAGCTTTTCTAACAGAAACTACAGGGAAATGAGATTAGCTGAGAAGAGCTGGTTAACCTGAACTTAGAGAAACAAAACTAAATAGAAAAAATCATAGCATTCTTGATTACCTAATATATAATTTGGTGCTTCTTTTTCCATGTTTAATCTCTGTCTCTCATGACCAGAATGTAAGCTCCTTGAGTACTTTGTTCACTGATATGTTTCTAGCACTGAGAATAGTGCCAATAATGCCAATAGTGTCATAGTAGACACTCAATAATTTTTTGTTCATTCAATAAAGATGAAGTAATAAAAATGATATTGTTTTGATTGTCAATAGATGATTTTTTAGGGAGAAGTGAGAAATTTCTAGGTAGTATAATAATGTGTTTCCATCAGAATATTAATATTTTAGCACCCTTTGTCTGTGGCTGAAAAATACATGTTGGCACTTTTATTTCTTAGAAGAGTGCACGTAATTGCATTCTCTCCGTTTAGGTTTATAACCTCACTCTGTTCCAATACCAGGCTGTTTCCTTGCTAGATTAACTTTTGGAATCCAAACGGCGTTAGGGAGGAAGGAGATATGGTGAAAGAATGTAGGTGTCTTCATAGCAACCATTCATATGTTGTTTACAGTACTGTGCATGTTATAGAAGTTGTTTTCTCTTCTTGTCAGTAGATATATGAAACTTCCAGAAGCCATCAGTCAGAAGTTTCTGGTGAATAAGAATAGAATTTCTCCAAATAGGGAAAAGACATTCATCTCCATAGAGTAATAAATCAGTTGGTAAACTTTCTTGATAAAAACAAACCTTTCTTATTATTTTTAATAGAGTTGCATGAATTTGAGAGAGAACATAGCTTATTTTTTTCCCAATAATTTGTAATAAAAGGAAAATTTGAAGTTGTTTCAGCTGCTACCTTGTTGATCCCACAAACTGTCCTACTCTCTCTGGGCTTTTTTCTTCACAGGGTCTGTTTCTTCTTTTGGAATAGAAACATCTCCATAATCCTCAATCACTTTTTCTTCCCTCTAGCTAGAGGTCCTGCTCATGTTTCAAGCTTTACTAACTCTTGAAGATCTTTCTATACTCTGATCTGCTTTCCCCAGCCCTTGGTCAGAGTCCTATTTTGGCAATGATCATATTTACTGTAATTCTAATTGTTTCCACTTTTCTCTTACTAGACTGTGGACTCCATCAGGGCTGAAAATTCACTGTTAAATCATTAACCTCATAAATACAACATAGCTTTAATATATAGTGGCAATTAAGAAATGTTTGTTAAATGAATGCATTTTTAAAAAGCATGTTATTATTCTGGTGATCAATCCAGCCTGGAAATTAAACTCAAAATTTAGTACTCAAAGATTAAATTCTTCTATTTTTGTTGTGCTCTTTTCTCAACTCTCAAATTTATACATATCCAAATGGGGAGAGAGAAGGGAAGAAAGCAATATGGGGACTTGGAGTAGTAGGGAATATTGTGGAAAAGAAGTATGAAAGAGTTGTCATTTTACACATTAAATTTACCTCTTCATTTCACAGCAGGAGTGAATTATGTTGGAATATCTTTTCCAAATTTTCTTTCTTTTTTTCATTTCTGTTTCCTAATTACAAAGTACCGCAGAAGGAAACATGACAGTTTTCTGTTTATGGCTCTTTAAACAAAGTGAAGTTGATTGCTTTTACTTTTTCCACAAATTTTATTGGCATAATTTTTTAAAAATTCGCATAAAATTTTAAAAAAGGAGAGAGAGAGAGAACTTACTTATTAAGGAAGATATTTGAAAGGTCAAACTCTGTAGTGCACACATTTCTCCTTAAGAGTCTCATATGACAAAAAATCACGGGCTGTATATTCACGTGCATTGCTGTCAACCCTAAACTAACCATACGAGGCAGCCATCCTCTTCCTCCTCTCATTTCTTTTCATGACTGAGTTAACTTACTCCCCCTCGTCCTTTACAGAAGAAGCCTAAGAAGACAATAGGTTTGGGTATTAACAGAAAAAGCAAGACTGATCCAATCAAAGTAGATTTGCAGGAATGTTTACTTATCCTCTAAAAACTTTCTTAATGAAGACAGAACATTTTTCTAGATCCTAGGAGAAGATAGATTCCAAGCACACAAAATTAGAGGGTTGGGAGCTAAGCTTCTGGTACAAATTCATAACTGTTGGCTTAATAGGCATTAGCATCTAAATATTAACTCCAATGTTTTTCTTTTTTAATGGAATATGTTCAAAACTCCTCTAGGAAAACATTTTTAAAGTTGTTATTGGATAGAAGGAGTATGGGGCGGAGTTGACCTTAGAGAAATGAGAGCAGCATTAATAAAAAGGATTTAAGAAAACATACGCCTCACTCAAGTCAGCACAGTTCCAGAAGACAGGACTGAACAAGGAGTATAAGTAAAGCAAGATGAACGATGTGAAACTTGCTGTCTTGGGTGGTGAAGGAACAGGCAAATCTGGTGAGTGGTGATGTTTTCTATGGCATGGAGCAGAGTACAAGAAGAGTGAGATATATTGACATATATATGTCATATATAAAACATAACTATATACATTAACTACATACTATTTTTCATTTTCATAGCAAGTAATGCAATTAACTATATTTATAGAATTTATAGACAGATAAATCAAGACAACTATTTAAAATATTAATTTGTATCTTGTTCTACTGATGTTTAGAATTCATAGAAATAACAGGAAATCCTTCCATCACTGTCCCACCTACTTCTCACTCCAACACAACTGCCCCCACATCCACCAGTGGCCAAACAATGACCATGGAAGGATTCTTCTGCCTGGAGACTAAGGGTGAAGAGAAATGTATGGAGATCTGTGGATTGTTTTTTAAATGCAGCATTATTGAGGTGAAATGACTTTGGACGGGAGTGGCTTTGGAGATGCCTGGGAACTGAGCAACAGGTGTCCTTACTGTGGAAGCCATTTTTGTTTTATTTTGTTTTGTTTTTGGTCACATTATGATGGTGGTAAGGATACCATCACTGGAGCCACTGAAGCCTAATGAACCCTAACAACTGGCCAGACCCAGAAGCTGCAATAAGATAAACTGACGCTAGAGGTCCCTTCTCTATTTCCTAGATTTTGAAGTCCCCGTATCCTTAAACATCTGCAAATGCTCGATATTGTCGTTCTTACTGTTAGCATGTAGAACTTTGGAGTCAGATCTAATTTGATAAAAAAAATAAAGAGAGGTTATAGTTCTTGTATCTCAGATTTAAGGAGAAATCTGTTTCTGTTACAAAAAGTGAGTTGTCCCATGTGTTTGCATTAATGAATTAATTACATAGTGATTTGAGTGGGCAGTGGTCTAAGATCATTTTCCATCTAATTTCCTGGTCTTCATGCTTGTACAGTGGAAATCTTCAGACCAGAATTTAGTAAAGCTTTAAAGTCTTCATTAACGTTTTGTAATTTTTGTGCTGAAAGATAAAAATCTTATACATAAATAAATAATCTGTATCCTCAACAGAAAATACTCTAAATCCAGCTTGTTTGTTTTGCAGCCCTCATAGTAAGGTTTCTTACCAAGCGATTCATTGGAGAATATGCTTCTAATTTCGGTAAGTCACTACTTTAGATTTTTTTCACCTTAAAATTTTAGCATAGTAATTAAACCGCGATTAAGATCAGAGAAGCATTTTGATAGTGCCTTCCATTTTTTGTACTTTTAAGCAACTTATTTATTCACAGATTCTGGTTAAAAATACAAGAATAGAAACTTGAATTAAATGTTCTTTAATAATAAAATTCACCCAATTTGATGCTAAGTGAGATAGCTTAGAAAGTCAGTTGATTTCAGTTTAGAATTAGAAGAACATTACAACTAGAATTCCTCCTCCATCAAATATTGTAGAGTATGTGAGTATGAATAGTTTTGTAAACTATGAAACAATTTTGAAATTAAATAAACATCTGTACAAAGATAAGACTGATTATAAAAGAGCAAGTAGGTACAAAATAAAGCTTATTTTAATTGTAAAACCATGTGAAAATAACAGGAAAATTATGCCTTGATTAAAGATCATATCATAATTATTTAGATTTCTTATGTAAGTTTCAGAGAAATTCTAAAACAGATGCCAGGGCAGCTTGGTATAATCTTAGGATAATTTCACTAACTCTATTAAAAAATTTCTGTTATTTTGATCAGAATTAGCATGACATATGGGAAATACCACAGTGGGGAATTAATAAAAAGTGGGGAATTTTGCCAGAGTTTTGAGTATATTTTTTGGCTTAGCAGTTAATCAATTTAATGGTACTAATATCTTACCTGATTGCATGGGGGGGAATGGTTTCTGTTTTTTATTTTTATTTTATTTTATTTTATTTTTGAGGAAGATTAGCCCTGAGCTAATATCTGCCACCAATCCTCCTCTTTTTGGTGAGGAAGACTGGCCTGAGCTATCATCCATGCCCATCTTCCTGCACTTTATATGTGGGACTCCTGCCACAGCATGGCTTGCCAAGCGGTGCCATGTCTGCACCCAGGATCTGAAGCAGTAAACCCCAGGCCGCCGAAGTGGAACGTGCGCACTTAACCGCTGCACTATCAGGCAGGCTCCCTGTTTTTCATTTTTAAACAAGAGCAACGGATTTATAACACATCTGAGAATTTGGAGAAAGGACAATGATTTAGGGGTTCAATAATACTTAGAGTAAGGGAAAGTTATGATTGCAAGCATTTTTCCATGAGAAATAAACAACAAAAATCATTCATGAGGTAGCATTATTAGAGTGTTTTAGAAAATAGCTTCAAAGTGTTGCATTGTGTTGTTTACTACTTGTGTCCAATAGCATCTCAGTCCATATGACATTGAGAACATTGTAGGGCAAGTGCTTGAAAACTGATTATAGAAAGAAAAATATATAGAAAGAAAAATTCTTGTTTCATTTCTCAGGTCAACAACCTCAGTCAAAAAGGTCAACACAAGCTAGGAGTCAGGCATGAGAAAATGTTCCAGAACTACAAAACAAAACGTAAATGAAACAACACCCAAAAACAACAACAGTAACAGCAACAACAAATCACCTTGATCTTTGATAAGATATAGTTATATAAACAAATGAAGTATACACATTTCTTGCTGTTACATCTCTGTTAAAAATATAAGACGTAGAGATATTTTCCAAAGACAACCAAATTAGCAAATGTCACCACCATATGAGGACAAACTAGCGAAAAAATGACTCCTCTTATAAATGAAGGCTAGAAGGGAAAATAATAAAATTCTAAAAAGTTAAGAGTCCGTGACCCTTGCTGACAGTTTTTGAGTTTTGAGAGTGGATATTTTTAAATGTCTAGAAGGGAATTTTATGGTTCACGGTCAGTAGTAAACCTACGAAGTTTAGAATGAACTGTCTGAAAACATATTTTAAAGTTTAATGAAACTACAACAATTTTTCTAAATGTAACCTAAATGAATTTTAAAATTCATCCCTAACCCCCTGAAGTTAGCTCCCCAAATGTCTGCTGCATCTTCTTACTGTGGGTTACAGAGAATTTGCCAGAATGGCTCATGCTTTTGTGTCAGTATGCTGTTTTGGAGAGAAGCAGGCCTTTTATTAAAACACTGGAGGGACGGTTACAGAAATGAAGTCCTCCACTCAACAAATACTACTGAGCACCTACCACATCCCAGGTACTCTTCTAGGTAGAGAGGCTATAGCAGGGAACATAAAAGATAAAGATCCAGTCTTGATAAGATTTACAATCTGGAAGCAAGGGTCAGCCAATTAAAACAATTAAGCATAAGTTATGTCATATGATGATAAATATTATGACAAAAAGGAAAACATGAGGGAGTGGCACTAACATGGTGTGTGGTAATTTAAAGTAAGCCCGTCAGGTTAGACCTTGCTGAGATGCTGACATTTGAACAGAGGCATGAAGGTGGTGAAAACTGAACCATGAAGATGTCTAAAGGATTACATTCCAGGCAGAAAAATCAAATTTCTGAGGCAAGAACTTTCTGAAAAATTTGTGGAATGTTATGGAGGATGGGGTAGCTCTGGTGGAGAGAATTTGAGAGACAGTAGCCAGAGAGATCTATTGAGGTCATAGAAGTAATGGGAGACTAGATAATGAAGGCTACTCTCAGGCATTTTAAAGGTTTTGGTTTATCTAAGAGAGCTGTTGGAGTCATTGGAACAATTTTATCAGACAAGTGCTGTGATCTGGCTACGAGGTTTACTTTTGCTCCTGTGTTGAGAATAGACTAGGCACAAGAAGGGAGTTAGGGGAAGAATGAAGGCAGAGAGATGAGTTAGGGGACTTTGCAATAATCTAATCAAAAAATAATGATGGCTTGGACCAGAGTTAGCAATGGAGGTAATGAGAAGCAGACAAATCCAAAATATACTTTGAAGGTAGAACAAAAAGAAGTTTTTAAAAGAATAAATATGGGATATAAGAGAAAAAACAATCAACAGTGACCTTAAGGCTCTTAACTTGATAAAATGGAGTTATGGATATGTCATTTAAAGAAATGGGAAACTGTGGAAGATGGAATTTGTACAGGGAGACCAGGGGTTCAGTTTTAAGTGTCTTAAGATTGAGATGTCTATTGGGTATCTAAACAGAGATGTCCAATAGCAGTAGTTGTTTATGCCTGGAGTTCAGAGAAGAGATCTGGGCTATAGATTTAAATTAGGTTCATCGGCAATAATTTCTATACAAAGACTCTGACTGGATGAGATTAGCATGAGCGTGAGTATAGACAGAGACGAGATTCATAAACAGGATCCATATTTGAAGTGTGGGAAGATATGGTGGGACAAATAAAAAAGATTAATACAGAGGAAGAAGGAATAAAGAAGAAACCAGGAGAGTGTCTTGCTTTGAAAGCCATGTGAACAAAACATTTTTAAGGAGGCAAGCGTGATCAACTACATAAATGCCATGCTAGGGCGAGTAAGATCAAGATAAGAACCAACCATAAAGTCCAAAACCATCACCTTGATCTGAACAGTTTTAGTTAGGTAATTGGAGTGAAAGCCTGACTGGAATAATTGGAAAAGCATGCGAGGAGAGAAGTTGGACACAGAGGGTGTAGATACTTACTGAAAGGCCAGCAGAGAAATAAGGCAATAGTTGAAAGACACTGTGGGATCCAAAGGATTGAGTTAGGAAAAATTCAGCTGTTAGTAATGATATAGTAAAAAGGAAAAATTTATGATGCAGAAGAAAGAGGCAGAATTGGTGGAGCCATGTCTTCCAGTAGATCAGAGGGAATGGTAACTATTTCATAGTGAACGAATGGGCCTTAAATAGAAACACAGATAATTCATCCATAGTAATAGGATGGAAAATAAATATAATAGCACAAAAGCATACAATTGAATAAATATGGTGGTTAAGTTAATTTGTAAGAGATACATACGAGCAAATATAACAAATCCATAATTTTTAACCACTAGCAATAAGGAAAAGCCACTCTACTACTCCTCTAAAGTATGACCAGTCAAATTTGCAAGACTGTGATCCAAGTATGAGTCCACTTTTTATTCTGGAGTATTTTCATACTGACAATAATATACTCATGTTTTGCAGAATCTATCTATAATAAGCATTTGTGTTTGGACGGGAAGCAACTTACTCTAGAAATATATGACCCTTGTTCTCAAGTAAGTGAAACAAAATACTCTTTTATTTTTTCAATCATGTTTTGAAGAAGATTGGAAAGGGGAAGTATAAATTTGCCAGTCTTAAAACCGAAGTTTCTTCTAAATTTTAATTATTAAAATTTCGAGAGAAAGATTACTTTTAGCCATAAATTCCATTATCTAGCTTCTCTGTAAAGTTACGGCAATAATCATCATATTGCAGATATCTTTAAAATGGCAATATTAGGCTACATTCATAGTATATTTCTGTCAGGTCACAGTTTAGCTGCCAGAAGTTAATAGTTTAATGGCTTATCAATTCAGTTTTTATATTTTCAGTACGTTGTAGTTTTGTTAACCACTATCAATAAAGCATAAGTAAGAAAAGAGTACAAACCCCTTTGTCCATTTCAATCCAAAAATTTAAAATATGATTATATAAATAAGAGAAGAAATGGCCTGCTGTTCAAGATTTCAAAACAACCCCCTGGGACATATTCTTTTAGGTACATAAAATATCCCTTAAATCTTTTTAACTAAACCTTATCAATATTGTTTTTTTTTACTGATTTAAATCTAGTACCAAAAATCAGTAGATATTCTGTTTACTAACATAGATAGAAAATATTTGTTTACAAACCACCTATGTGGATATTAATTCAAGAGACAATTAATATAGCTTATCAAATTTTCAGAAAAGGTGGAGATATTTTCTTAGAGAAAAGTTGTAAAATGAGATAGATATAACTTTATTATACTTTATTTTTAAAATTTAGTCACTTTTAATTAAAGAAACGAGGTGATAAGAAAGAGAGAAACAGGGAAACTACATTTTAGAAAATATCGTTATTTTTAAAGTCTCTTTCAGGTAAAATGGGTCTCCATTATTTAACTGTCTCAAGTGTAAAATACAGGTGTCAAATTTCACCTCTTTTGGTGTATTTGGTTTATTTTCAGCCACAGAGAGGAAAATTTTCCCTCACAAGTGAGCTGCATTGGGCAGACGGGTTTGTTATTGTGTATGACATCAGTGACAGATCTTCCTTTGCTTTTGCAAAAGCACTGATCTACAGAATTCGGGAGCCACAAACTAGTCATTGTAAACGGTAAGATATTTTTCATTCTCCTTTCTTTTTAGTAAATCATCCTACAGCTGTAAGCATCATTAAGAAGAGTTTAATACAGCCTTCCAATTACAAAATTTAACAGCCCTGAACAATTCACCTTCCAATCCACAGGAGTTACACATGTAGTAAAAGGAATAAGATGAGAATACTTTATGTCCTAGCTGACATAAACAGTTACTTGCCCTGAGTAAATGGCTATGTTACAAGACAGCTTCTATTGTTAACAGGACACTCACTTGCAAAATAATGGTCCTCTGTGCACAAGATAGTCTGCTTTCCAACCTTTCCTTTCATCCCCACAAAAGTGTTAAGGATACTAAATAAATCCAGATTTATTACATTTGGCATCCAATTCCTAGTAACTGGGTGTTAATGTATCAAAGTGAAATAGGCTGCATAATCAAACCGTTAAAATTCGAAGTATGAGAATACATTTTTCTCCATTTACCTCCTAAAATAAAGAGCTGATCAACAATTTCCCGTTGTTAATTGTCTTGACACAAGTGACTATGAGGAAAGACATAACTCTGCCTTAAACCATTCTTGCATTAGTAGATATAAATTTAAACGTATGAGTTTCCCCTTTTCCTTATTTTTTATTATTTTAGCTTTTCTCATTTAAAATATTTATTTTTGTTCAACATACTGATGTAAGGGTTTCTTTGTGCTCCTAACCAGATTTGCCCTTAGAGTCTAAAATGACATTCTAATCTGAGAAGCATAGAAGCACAATGATATCATTGTAAATTGGTATTTGTGCTTTTTATATCTATTTTTTAAAAAAATGCCCACTATCAAGAAACCATCACATAATAATTGATAAAGGGCTGTTTCCCTGGAGTCAGTTGATGTACATTCTTGTTTATATCTGATTGACCTTAGATAAAACCCGTAATCTCTATACCTCATTTTTCTGATTGTAAAACATAGAAGTACGGTAGGAGAAAGGATGCGATTTTACTAAGTCCTTCATACTCTGACTTCCTATAATATTACTGATTCTTTGAGCTCCATTGTTTCAAGCATTAAATGCCTTATATCTAAGCACCATGACTTAGGTAAGGAACAAAAATAAAATTCCTTTGATATTCCTCCAAATCAAAAGAATCATTCAAGAATACTCAAAAACATATAAAAGTAAAAAACAAAACCACCATATTTGACATTTTTGGCAATCTTCTTTATGTACGATAATAATTTTTACAGTCTTTCCAGTTCTCAATCTGCAGATAAACTCGGAAAGCAAAGTATGGCGTTGTTTTATAAAATTACATCTGATAGTTGTGATTCATCCTTCAAAATATTTTACTTACCTCTCCCTATTACTCCATTATAATAATTTTCTGAACTATATAGAAGATATTATTAATACTCTCAGAAGAAGATATTATTAATACCCTCAAAAATCCAACACATACAATGCTTTTTCCTTCAAAGTTCACGCTGTCACATGAATGAAACCAACTTTTAGTGGAATCTGGGGGCAATATCCATTTAGACAGAGCTTAAGACTGCATTTACCCATTTGTTCCCAATATAGATAACTTGGCAGAGTTCCATGCCATTTAAGGACTAATAGTCTCACTATATTCTTCAAATGAAACTCTCTTTTAGGTATGATTCACCGTAACCAAGGAGAATATATTGATATTTACAGAAGACATTGTTTAACAAAGAAACATATTTCTTAAATAAATATAAAAATTGTACAAGTTCATGAGACTGTAAAATTTTCTCTAGAGTGTGTTATAATGGATGTTAACAAAAACAAATAGCAGTTAGTATTGAGTATTTTCCGTTAGGTAAGCTATATCTAAATTGTTCAATTACAGTAACTATTTAGTAAAGACACATTAGTTAGTCCTCTTTCAATTGATATGGAAATTAAAATAATACGTAGTAAGCACCTTTCATTGCCTGCCTTTGTTCTAGGCATTTTTATATCCATTATTTCATTTAATTTCTATGATAATTCTGTGTGACGAGGACTATTTTTGTCATTTTTTATGTATAAGGAAATTGAAAGTTGGAAAAGTAGCAATCATTCCTCATTAGTAAACACAGTCATAATTCAAGAAAAGGTTTGTATCACTTCAAAGCCTAATCTTTAAGAGCCTTGTTGCTTCTGAATCGTATACTACATTCTATCTGAAATAATTTTTGTAAGTAAATTGGGATACGTGTTATACACACACACAACCACAAATCACGCACAGACACGCACAATATTTTTTTCTTTTCTGGTCCATAGTTATTTTTGATATAAAAGTACTTAATAAGAAAAAGAGTTGTTAAAACAATGTTGCTAAAGAATTGTCTGTCTGTGTTTCAGAACGGTGGAATCAGCAGTGCTTTTGGTTGGTAACAAACAAGATCTCTGTCATGTGCGAGAGGTTGGCTGGGAAGAAGGGCAGAAACTGGCACTGGATAACCGATGCCAATTCTGTGAACTGTCTGCAGCAGAGCAGTCTCTGGAGGTAGAAATGATGTTTATCAGAATTATCAAAGATATCCTGACAAACTGCAAACTCAAAGAAAAGAGAAGACCCAGTGGATCTAAATCAGTGGCCAAATTGATCAATAATGTATTTGGAAAGAGACGGAAGTCTGTTTAGTAGACATGTGACCATATATCAGAGAGTTTCAAACATTCATATGATAATTAAATTTTCCCTTTCTATGCAATTAAAAAAATAATTCTCTGAGATATAAAATAATTGAACATGAACCACGTCTATATTTTCTATATATATAGTTTGCTTTTATTTTCTTCTTCGAGGAAGATTAGCCCTGAGCTAACTACTGCCAGTCCTCCCCTTTTTGCTGAGGAAGCCTGGCCCTGAGCTAACATCTGTGCCCATCTTCCTCTATTTTATATGTGGGACGCCTACCACAGCATGGCATGCTAAGCGGTGACATGTCCACACCCGGGATCCGAACTGGTGAACCCGGGGTGGCCGAGAAGCAGAACGTGCTCACTTAACCACTGCACCACTGGGCTGACCCCTATAGTTTGCTCTTTTGATTATGTGTATCATGTACACTCTGCTTCACACTTCACCTTTTATTACACAAAATAACACTCAGTGTAACTTTTGGTGGATTACTATATGGTTTGCCTGGTCAAATAAGCTCTGATGCTATAATTTCATTAAACTACCATTCCATAGGTCTCAGCTTACCTTTATTTTATTTATTTATTTTGAATGAAACATATAGTTATATTCATATAATTAATATATTATAAAACTGAATTTATCAATTTATCAAAATACATGATCTATTTAATAGAAATGCGTGGATTTAATTTTTAAAATGTCTTTACAATAATCCAGCGACTTACTTGATGTTACACAAATTTTATGTACAATTTAGGCCTTAAGAAGTTAAATTCCTTGTCCATGAGTACATAGCTTGTAGTTGGTCTGATGATGAAAAAAATCTGCCTTTCCTTTTATGCTATGCTAACAAGGGCCATTATCATGCAGAAGTTAACTTATATAGCTATGATCCTTTTTATATCAAAAGACTAGCCTTTTTTTAGTTCATATATAAGTTCATACATCATAGGGAAAGAAAAATATAAAAACCAATTGGTAAATATATATCTTTGAAGGTCTTATTGCCCTGAAAGAAATATTGTATTAGATACAGACATTTGGGGCCTTCTCAGATTACTTTGAGTACAGTTTCCTTCAGAAATCAACTGTTTACCTCCTGGACTTCAGTACCACTGCTGTTGTCCTTTGCTGAGCTTGCCACCATTGTATTTCAAATTACAGTCTTAGGCCTAACTTGAGCCAAATTGCTGATAATTCAGGTTAGGTCTCAGAGAAGTTAAACCGGGAGTACAAGCGATGCTACACACACTTGGTTAACCTGTATCAGCCAGAGCCTGGGGCCCAAGGTGGAAGATCTTGAGTAGAGGGTGGTAGAGTGGAATTGGGGACGGGTGACACAGACTATTAGACTGCATAGGGGAGAATTCCTTGGCATGGCATTACTCACCATGAGTCATGATTCCATATTTTAGAAGAGATACCTAGAGCCCATCCATATAGTCTTGCTGTTCATTAGATGTCTGAACAGATTATACTAGGGTGGAGGTAATGGAAATAACAGAACATTGTGTGGTAGTATATAAAATAGTTCAGAAGACATAAAGATAGAGGAGTTAGAATTGATATGGTAGGTTGGACCCAGGAATCCACCATCTGACTGTGTTCCATGGGACAATTCAGATGAACTTCCTTTACTAAGGAAGTGAGGAGTGCACTGGTAAGGGGGCACAAGCAACTTTGAGAAGCTTGATAGTGACTGTGCTCTAAGGGTCAGAGTTGGCAGTGGGGATATTGCCATTGAAGCGCACTCCTCAATATCAGTGCAAGTAATAGAATCCTGGAACAGCAGAATCTAGATGCCAGCATTTATTCTGTTCCTTGTTATCCACCCACTCAGCCTCCAAATAAATGATGCTATATCCGGGGTAGAGGCTCCACTTCTGATATTGGCTGATTGGAAACTTAAAGTGACATGCTCAAACAACGATATTGAGGCAAAGTCCGTATTGTGGGCCCATGCATTGCTTCCATCCCTGCCACCATGGCCACTGTCATCATGGATCCATTTCATAAGCAAAAATGCGGCCAAGAAAAGAGGCAGGTTGTTATCTGCAGGACAGGTCATCTTGTCCATCTGATTGTAAAGTGAGTTCTCATTGGCGGATGCTCTCTGATGGGCATTAACATGGTACACAAAGATCTGTATATTTTATGCCTTCTCTAAGAGATCCATTCACACACTCTTTCTCCAGTCCTTCTTGTCACTGATCTTCCAGTCTTACCTCTTACAGACCTCTGGCCAATTGGCAAAAGCATTGATCACTGCCTAGAAATGTGTACCATGTGCCACGTTACCTAACATATAGACAGCAAAGTGTACTTCTTGAAGCTCTGGAAAATGGGATAATTATCTTCCACTAACGAACTTCATGGTAACCACTGTGTAATGAGGCATAGTCCTCCTTCGGCTGGCAGTAATACATCAAGCTTAAGTGAGGAGAGCTTCCTATCAGCTAGGAACATTAAGATTAGATTGCTATGTAAATGAGAAATAAACTTTTATTGTGTAATGTTACCTAGCAAATTCAGTGATACACTTTTTTTGGCCAACTATTTATAGGGATTTTATTAATCTTTCATAGTCTCAATATGGACTATATATATATGTATATGCATAAATATATATCAGTTTAACCATTATACTTTAATTTTTTTATTGTTTTATTTTGTTCTTATTATTCTCTTGGATGATCTCACTTTTAGAGATTTGGTCTTCATTCTTTAAAATTACTTTCTCAGTTAAAGAAAAATTCTTTTGGGATGATTTTGATTTGAAAACAACATATCGAGCTGTTCAAAATTTCTGTTAAGAATAATACTTATATTTCTATATATTTTAAAATTTTATTTATTATACTTTTTTTTTAGCAATATGACCTGAGATGACATATATTGTTATAAGCAGTCTATGGAATAGTAATAAGAACACGTGTTCTCACCAAAAAAATAAAAAAGATAATTGTGTGAGGTGATAGATGTGTTAATTAACTTGGTTGTGGTAATCATTTTACAATGTACATGTATATCAAATCGTCATGTTGTACACTAAATATATTACAATTTTATTTGTCAATTATACCTCATTAAAGCTGGAAAAAAACACTACTTCACATAAAAAAGAACTTACATTTTAAAAGTAGTTTCTGTGAAGCAACTTTAGAAATAAGAGTTGATTATTTTTCAGAGTGATATTTGATAGTCATGGATAATTTCCCCTTTTATGATGTGATGGTTTTAAAACATGTTCGCACATTTTTGACACTTCTCCCATCAAAAACTTGAGTCTAATTCCCTGCCCCTTGATTCTGGATCATCCTTGTTGACTCTCATTTAGCAAACAGAATGAGGTGGAAGTAAAGGGTAGGACTTATGAGACCAGGTTGGAAAAGGAGCTGGAGCTCCCATCTCTTCTTCCCTGGGACTCTGTTTTGGGAGCCATGAGTCAACAAGTATGAATCTGGCTGCCTGAAGGCACCAGGCTGGGGATACCACGTGGGGTTAGTGACCACACAGCCACCAAATACATGAGCAAAATCTTCAGGTAATTCCAGCCTCTAAACTTGGATGACCCCAGCTAATGCCAGGTGGAGCAGAGATGAGTTATTCCCACAAAATCTTGCCATAATTGCATATTTGTGAGCGTAATAAATATAGGTTTTGTTTTACAGTTGTTAAACCATTATGTTTTAGAGTTGTTACATGGCAGTAGATAACCAGAACAGATAATGTATTAAAATTCTCAGCAATTCAGCCAACATGAAATGTTTGGCTTTCTTAGTGGGGAAAAACAGTGAAAAAAGGATTCTTCCAACCAGCTTCAAAATAGTGCAGAACATGAAGTTGTCCCAACATCAATTTTCTTGTGAATATAATTCACGTGTAAAGCAAATTTCAAAAATCTAAAAAACAATAAACTGCAGTTTTCCAAAGTGAGAAAACTGCATCTACTTAAAGAGAGACAAATACATCAACATTAGGCCATAGAATGTTGTAGGTTGAAGATAGCAAGTGTGTCTATAAATCTCAGAGATAGTTAAGCTGTATCACTAGGCTGGGAATTGCCTATGCTGCTTCTAGTAAAAAAGATGCTGTCATTCACTTCAGATGAGCTTCAATGAGATAACACATAATGAGGGGCGATACTGAGGAAGGGGATGCCAAAGGGGAGGGGCCTTTAAAATGGTTTTGATTTAATACAAGGCATGCACTATTAATAAAAAGGTTGAATGATACCTGTATGTTTTATAGGTTTATAAATTGGCTGTAGTAAAATATTTTACATCTTAGATCACTAGGTATTGTTTCAGCTTATTATGGGAGATATCTATCTAGAGTTGACTGAATTGTATTAATCTGAACCTAGTTTAATGATGCCTTAACATTTTTATGGGGGAATTTAATGTTTGCAATATCCATGTTCCTTATTTGAAAGCGTGACTTATAGGTTTCTCATCTTCCTTAAATTATGAAATCCTTCAGCTAATAAAGGAAAATGATTATAGTTTGCAAAAAAGGCAAAGTCATTTAACAATCCATATAACTGTCTATTGTAGGACTTTGCATAATAATTGTAATTTAGCTATTAGGGATTCTAAAGGCAGTTATCAGTCATACTGTAGAATTCTAGGAGAATCAGGCAAAGCCCGGATTATTTGAAGTATTTTAAATTCCTGAAGAAAAGACACACTATAAATTGGAAATAGACTCTATAGTGACAATATATTATTTCAAAGCAAAGAAGAAGTTCACGATGATTTTCAAACATGTAAACCACCAAACGGGTTATTTTTCTGTCTTTTGGATAGAGATAAAACAAGCTTATTTTTAATAATGGGACTAGAATCTCCTCTAAGGAGGAAATGAGCAGATTATAAAGTATCAGTTGCAATGTGGAATTTGACCAAAATTTCAGTAATCTTGGAACTATTAAGGCATAAAGAATTAAGAAAAAGCAGAAAATTGAAGGAGAGTTAGAGATGGAGTTACTTGCCATTACATGAAAGTATGACCATGAGTTACTGCTGTAGGTTTTAGACTATTTCATAGGACTAAAGATGAATCAGAAGATTTTGAGGCCTTAAGTAAAAGACGTCTATATTTTACTTACATTGTTATTCTCCACAATAGGAGAGGTTTTAAGCAAAACTTGCTCAAAAATAGTTTAAATGTTATGAAATTTGAATATTTTTACCATTTGCTGGTTTTTAATAACAACATTTTGAAGCTAAATGTATTTGTAGACTATGACTAACACACATCTATACGTGTTTATGTGTTTTTATATATAGATATACTACTAGTAATTTGTTGTTAACGGCCTCAAGTTAATTCCAACTCCTAATGACCATGTGTACAGCAGAGTGGAACCCTGCCCAGTCTTTTTGCGCCATTCTCTCATCTTCTGGCGCTATATCAGACAATGCTCCACTGCTATTTATAGGGTTTTGATGGCCAATTTTCTTGGAAATGGGTGACTGGGTCATTCTTCCTAGTCTGTGTTAGTCTGGAAGATCCACTGAAACCTGTTCACCGTGGGTAACCCTGCTGGTATTTGAAATACCTGTGGCAGAGCTTTCAGCATCATAGAAACATGCAGACATCACAGTATGACAATCAACAGACGGTAATGTGGTTCCCTGACGCAGAAGGGAACTCACACTATGGTAGTGAGAGCGCGGAATCTTAACCACTAGAGCACCAGGGCTGGCTTGCTATTAGTAATATATGAATATATATTATATACCTTTATATATATATCTAAAATATATATATACATATCTCTTTAACCTGAGAATAACCCATCCTGTCAGAAGGAATACAAAATATCAAGTGAATTAAAAACAAAGAAAGAATGGGAATAGCAAAATAATAGAAGCAAGGTGAATTAACATGACAAAAGTCACATTCAAAATCATAAAATTGGAGAAAGACAGATTCCAGGATGGATCCTTTTGGAAGAGAAAGAAAATGGAGCAATGATAAAATGAGGAATGACTGGATATGTACAAGTGTTATAACGATTGATTTGGAGTTACAAAAAGTGAGTAGTCGCTGAGTAATTTAGCATTATAGTTAAAATAAGTGGGCATGAGACAAAAATGAGATTGGGTGAACAGTTCAGAGGAAAGAGGAATATAACTGAGATACTATGAGATAATGTGCCTATTCTTAGCAAAAATCAGAATTTGGAGAAGAATTAGTGGATATATATAAAATAATAGAAAATTAAACCTAAAAGAAAGATTGACAAATGAAGAATTTTGTACCAAAAAGAAAAAGTATCCTAAATAGAAAATAGAAATTTCAAGACAGAAGTCACATCCACTACAGACTATGTAAAATGAATTTCAATTGTGACTTGTGAAATTTGGATTAGTTGAAAAAAAAAACCAGTCCTGAAAGTGAGGATTATTGGGTAGTGAAATGGAGCAAGATGACCATTGATCCCCTTCTCTGGCAACTGTGTATGTGGAGACTGGGACAGGCATTACCAAATACTTCAAGGTCCTTTTCAACACTTTGGGGGCTCTTATTCTGTAACAGTCAATAATATGTCACTGAGAAACTATACAAAATGAGAAAATGATATTTTGGAAAACATATTTTCTCCTACTACATTTTTCACTTTTTAAAATAAATATACTACTTTGTGATATTCAATATTCTCAAAATTCAGGAATAGAGCAGCAAATGCTTATACTACTTTTTTCTTTAAGTAACACCTACTGCTGTGGCAATCATCTGGTAGAGGACACTCACAAAACATTGTTGATGAAAAATAGTGAAAAATAAGCAGAAAACTTTGATTAATGATGCTCTTTTATTAAATAGCTTCAAGTGAAATGAATTCCTTCTATAAGGAAAATATAAGACAATATAGCTTCAATGATTTTATTTTACCTTTGCACAGCCACCAGTAAATATTATCTATTAAAGAACTTAAATATAACAGACACATTGGCATACATTTTTTAGTCATGAGGGTAGGAGGACTGAACCTGCTATTTCATAATTTTATATTAAAATTCTATTTTTTAATTTGAATAACGACAGTCTAGAATAGCACTGAAATTTCATACAACAGAAATTCAGCATTTCACTAACTGAATTGAGAATTGAAATGAGAGGTAAAATCATGGCTTATGTTTGTGCTACCTTTTGGACTAAAAATGCAGTTTGCCTGGTGACAGGTAGCTATAATATATTACCCTTTGCTTAAGTCTTAGCTTGCCCACAAGCTTTACACAACCAGAAAACTGGCCATCTGTCCTTCTTCTCCATGGGAATGATTTTCTGAAATAGCCACATCTGTCTCTTATCACTCAGAACCCATTACCAACATCTCCTATCTTTCTTTAAACCTTCACAGCTACAGGAATAAGAAAAATGGTAGTGGCAAACTGTTTCTCAGCCTGTCTGGTATTCATGGGTAAAGGCAAACACAGATGAAGTGGAGATTTAGTTGTCAGAAATATTGGGGCAGGAGCTCAAAGAGCTGTGGTTTAGAATTAGTCATGTATAGCATTTGTTAAAACAAAAACCAAAAAATAATTTGTGTTGTGTTATTCATGACATATCTTTTCTTCCCTGTAATGAAAGGATGGTGAGTTTGGGAACCACTTCCCACCTCAATAAAGCACAGTCAAGCTAAATCAATTCTGATCATGGATAAGAAAGTATGCTGAAATGGGCACAACAACCAGACTGCTACTATGAGATTTGAGAGAGCTACACTATCCCTTCCAACAATAGTGATTGAGAAGGTGATGAAGATAAGGATACAATAAGTGCACCATGTGTCGACAAACCAGACCATAGAACATCTTTCCTTTTATAGGGGTCAAGCAACATAAGAACAAACAGATAATCTCCTCCATCACACATACACATTAATAATAATGGATTTTTGAAAATATTCTTCAAGACAAGAACGTAGCAATATTAATTTGAAAGGAGAAAGTATATATCTGAAAATAATTTCTAAATGAAAAATAAAATAGGAAGTCTAGAACAGACTTTAAAATCTATATTTTAGGCAATAAAGAGTTGAATTGGCATTACAGAAAATCAGCTAAATGGTACTGATGTAAAATGACAAGATTTTTAACAACATGAAGGAAGACAAAGAAATGAATATACAAAATACCGTATCATAATATAAATAAATATTATAGGTATGAAGATTAGAACCTAACCTAAAATAATAATAGCACATATTCCTGGCATATGAACTCAGAAATTCACAGTAGAAGCAACAGTCGCTATCTTGGGAGTGCAAGAAGATAGAATTCTACATCTCAAATATGATTCAGTGTGTTTCAGGAAAAAAACCCCACAACATGTATTTTGGTATCCCAGAAAGATAAAACAGGTAAAATGGAAAAAAATCAGCATGGTTTAAATTTCTTTGCAACTATATGGCAGAAAAGTTGGTTAAGAAAACTGAAAAGTCTGAAGAGTTTTGAGGGAAACTTTTGCAAAACTCGAGTAATAAAGACATAAATTCTAGTTGAGATATAAAGATGAAAGGTATTTTCAGATGTGCAAGTGCTCTGAAAAATATACTCAGAGTTACTAAAAGATTATCAAAGTTCCAATCCCAATAAATAAAAAATAATCAAAATTAAGAATTTAGGAATTAGAAGGCTATCATATAAAAGAAATTGTTGCAAATCTAATTATATGCATAGAATTATATATGTGATATTATTTATCATCAGTGACCCTAAACCAACATTTCTGGAAATATCGGCAATGGCGAATCAGAAAAACAGACTATTTCAAGTACATTTCATTATAGCAAAGAAAAATTTAAACAATATTATTGTCTAACAATATGGTTAAAATAATTACGGTATGTGGACCATACCATCACTTATTGAGTAATACTAGGTATGTAGTGCAGAGCTAGATGGTTTAAATATATTTTATGTAAATATAGAAGAGTACTGTGCAAGAAGATATTATCTATTTTACAGAGCTTAGTTACATCATTTACACACCTCAACATAGATAAAAAGATTAATCTGGGTCAAAGTTCAGTTATTGCCTGAGCTGGGATTCACAGATAAACATAGCTGGCTCTAAACTGCTCTTTCCACCACACATTTGCTACTGAAAAATATACACACATTTAAAATCATCTCTACAACTGGTTTTTAATTTTATGGGGAGATGTCTATGCTTTGATAATAAATATAAAAGCAAGATACAAAAGTATAGTTAAGTATGATTTCATTTATGTACAAATGTATCTAGACAAATGGTTGCAAAGGAAGACGCCAAATGATTATTAGTCCTGGGATGATTTTCTCTCTGCTTTCCAAATTTTCTGTAAATGAACATTAATTACTTTTGTAATTAAAGGACAGTTAAAGATTATTTCATATTTACAAATATTGGGAAAGAGTTTATTGAGCTGATTTGCATAGTCAAAATTTTTATATGGATTATAAAACTCTCTGCACAGCTTAGCATTATTATTAAGATCTTATAGATCTTTATTTGTCAACCTAAATCAAATCCCAGACCTTAATCACATTTATTTCCTATTTTAAAGATGAATTTCCTCTCTCCAATCAATATTTTAAAGAGCATGTGTTATATTTATAATTTGGAGCAAAAAGGATATATATTTTTGAATTTTTTATTAAGATAATTTACATACAATCAAATGCACATATTTTAAGTGCACAGTTGAATGAATTTTAACAAATGTATTCACCTGTGTAGCTGCCATCAAATCATGATATAGAACATTTCCATGATCCTGGACACCTCCCTTGTGTCCCCTTCCAAGCGATCTAGAAATCAGTTTGCCTTTTTTCATAAATATAAATGTAACTTCATAAACAACAGAAAGAACACGCACTTATTACAATCAGTAGAAAGAATGTGCAAAATTTATGTGATGAATACAACCAAATAACATTAAGCTGCACAAAAGTGGAGTACTTGTGCTTGTCGCTCATGACCATCTTCCCAGGGCCTTCCACAGTGTCTGGCACATTTTTGGAGCCCATAACATACTTATTGAATAGAATATTTGAATGCCTATTATACGGCATATTAACTGTGCTATTATCTTTAATAGTTTTATTATAATATTCTTTTATCATAGAAATACATGTTAATAAATAGAAAGTTTAAAAATAATATAAATCTCAAAAATGCTGATAGTTTTCTTACACCATTCTCAAATTATCACTTCCAGAGTATTCAGTATTATTAGTTTGGGGCATTTCTTCCATTCTTGTCTTCACTCTTACAAACATAAAACATGTATACTCTTTTTAAAAACAAAACAATTAATGTTTATTGACTATCTGTTATGGGCCGGGCTTTGTTCTAAGCTTTGGGGATAGAGCAGCAAATGAAACATATAAAACTCCATACCCTCATAAAGCCTCTCTTTTGGTGGGAAGAGATAATGATAAACAAAATATGTAAATTATACAGGATCTTTAAATACAGACGAGTCCATAAGGACTAAAGAGAAAAATAAATCAGCTCAGAAGGATAGGCATGCCACAGGAGTCGGAGAAAGCCACATTCCTTCCCATGCTTGGCTTTGATGGGCATCCACAAGCCATTTCGACTGGAGGCCTGGTGCCGCACAGCTTGCACACAAACAGCTTCTCTCTGCAGTGCTTGAAAGTCTCGTGTAACTTCAGCTCTGTTGGGGACAAGATGCACTTGTCACAGGTGGGACAGGCATGGGGCTTGGGGGCTCCATGCAGCTTGATCCTGTGGCTCGCAAGTCCTTCTTCATGAACTGCTGGGAGCAGGAAGAACAGTTGTGGGGCATCTCCCCGTGTGAAACGCCTTGTGCACTCGCAGCTCCATCCTCCAGCAGAAGGTCTCTTGGCACTCCCGGGATGTGAAGACCTATTCCCAGCAGTTCGTACAATTCCAGGTGTCATCCTCTAAGAGGTTCGCCTTCTGAAAGTAACAGTTTCCAAATTTGGGACATTCGAAGGGCTTCTTTCGGGTGTGTTTTGTGTTGTGGACTTTTAGACATTTGCTGAGGAACTTTTTGGAAGAAAAAGGATGGTCAGAATCTCCTTCTTTCACCTGCTGTTTCTTAACTCCCTTGAATTCAAATAATCAATACGCCAAAGTGGCATATTTAGGGGTGACATATTCCGATTTCCTTCAAATGGATATAGATATCTTCTAGGATTATAAGGGTTGGATGCATGTTTTTGTGGGACAGAATGGCATGAGGGAACAGTATCTAGAAAGAAGTATTTCCATGCTGTGGAAAAAGTCCTCTAGGGACCTAGAACTGAGCTGGAAGTCAGGATAGGACAGCAGTCAGGGAGAAGATGATAGGGGATAGCATAACGTGTGGTATAGAATGCTTGGCCTCAGTAGTTGTGAAAAATATAAAGAAATTCACAAAGTGCACAGGGAACCTGGTTAGAATTAACAAATAAATTTGTGTAATATATTACTTCTAGCTTTGAATCTTCTATGTTTACGGTTGTTTGATAAATAGCTCAATATGCAAATTCCTAATCCTTTACCTAATTTTAGGATAAGAGATGTGTGCGCATGCATCTGAAATTATGAAGACAGATTGAGTGAATGTACTTTACAAAGGCAGGCTCAATTGAACTCACACATGGATGAGAAAACATCTTAGCAGTATGCACCAGGGGGTATGTCTCTGGACTTTTTAATCCTCCTGTTTTATTACTGTTTTTGTTTTTGTCTTAAGCATATTAAAATTGCTTGTGTTTTTATTTCTAAACACCTAATATAAAAGTCATTATGTCACACTGCTTCTTTAAAACACAATTATAAAAGCATTTCTTGTATTATCATTTGATTTATTACATTTCAGTGATATTTTGTAACTTGTACTATAGGAAGCTAATAGGCCTCATGAAGTATATCGAGAATGCTAGTCGTACTGGTAGCATATTCCAACCTCTAAATGCCTTTCATGTCAGCATGAGAGATACCATCAGGCATTTGAAAGCTCCGGCCTATTTATAAAGATACCATCAAAACCTGCCTGATGTAGCTGACTTATGAATCAATTATCTGAACTACACCAAGTGATGTATCTATTCTGAATTTTAGAGTCATATATTTGAAGCTAAACTACAAACAGATAAACTATTCAGCAGCCTATCATGATTCTTATCTTCATGTTTATATCTGTCAAATGTGGGGAGAAGGAAAAGCAAAATCTTAGTGATTTTATTGGAAGAGTTTTTTAAAAAGTCACACATACAAATTCTCTCTCTCTCTTTTTCTCTCTCTCTCGCTCACTCACACACACACCCACACACCTGGCTACCCAATTACTTATGATCTGAGGGAAAATGAACATACAGACCAAAAGGTAAAATTTTAAAAAAAAACAAGAGCACTGAAGGGATTACTGTTGCTGTAAAAGGGGAAAAATAACAATAAAAAATATTAATTTTCTTCAGTTTTCTGTCTTAAATGGCTGAGTATTTCAGTAAACAGAAATTTCATTGTTATTATAAAAGTTACAAAGCCACTGGATTGGAGAGGAAACTGTCCTGTTTCATCTCAGATGTTGTTAAAAATAAGCCAAACTTAAGAGAGATGTGTGTCCTTTTTGTTTTGTTTCATATTTAGGGAATATTTCCCAAGGTATATTCTATTTCCGGACCTACTCTCCATTTGTAAATATGAATTATCTCAGTTTTATTGCTTTGCCTGGTAGCCTTCAGATTTCAGTAGTTTTATTTACGCTATTCAAACTCACTAGAAACTGATACGCTAGGATGACAATGCATTAATATAGACTGAGAATTGTAGTGACTTTTACCTACTCAATGAAAAAGAAAAGAATGCCTAGTACAGAACCCTTAAAAGCAATAAAGGCAGAGGAGGAAATAACTAAGAGTGTGAAGGAAAGAAAGGAATCAAGGAGACCATAGTCAGGAGGTGGTTGCAGTGATCTAGTCATGAGACGGTAGTGACTCACACTAATAATAATTACTAACAATATTAAAAGTCATAGCTAACATTTACTGAACAATTATGTGCCAGGTACAGTGCTTTGCAAGCATTTTCTCGCTTAAAGTTTTGAAACTACCCTATTAGTTAGGTGGGAACTATTATCTCTATACAGAGCAAACAGAAAACTTGAGCTCACAGGAATTACGTGCTTTATATAATTAGTAAGTGGTAAGACAGTGATTCAGATCCACATCTCTCTGATCAGTTGCCCATATTCTTAACAGCTATGTTATTCTGTCTAAAATGCAGCAGATTAGGGAGCTACAATAGAAGGTAGAATTGATAGGATTGATGGTTGCTTATACAATAAAAGGGAGTGGGTTAGTGAGGAAAGAGAATATATTCAGTTTGGATATTGAGTTTATGATGCCCCTGGAACATCCAGAGACGAACGTCCAGTAGGCAGATGAATATAACATTTTGGAGTTCAGGATACAAGTTTGCGTAAGATTATAGTCTGAGGGCTCAGATGCTCATGGAAGAAACTCAGAGTCTTAAGAATGGATGTCAATGCCCAGACTTGAATATAGTGAGAAGAAAAGAAGGCCTGGTACTGAAAACATAGGAGGAAATAACTAAGAGTTTTATCTCAGAATTTATTTTCAAATTGGATAACTCTACTAATAAGTACAGTGAGATAATGGGCACAAATAGGTTCTGGTCCAGGCTGGTCAGGACATAAAGACACCCTTCTCTAACAAGACTACAAAATGGGAATTTAGACAAGGCAGGAAGAACCAGCTGAGGGTGTTGACATCGAATCCAACAGCATCTATAAGATCATTGTAATGCTTGTGTGTGCATAAGCATAATTGCTTTCATGAAGCCCATAATTGTAGTCATAATTTCAGTCCTTACAATGAGGACAAACAGGTAGGAAAAATCACTTAAAGAGTGTTGTCTAGTCCACCTTCCCGAAGTGCCCTCTGCATCCAAATTCACCTTCCATATAAGGATAAAATTTCTAAAAGGATTCAAATGTTCATTTTAGAGGAAATTTCTTCTCTTTTTTCTTCGATATTCTTCATTTGTTATGAAAACTTACAATAACACATGTTACTTCTTGAAAGACATTATACTATCCTCGTTTTCAGAGAAGCACCAAGGAATCACAATGAAGATTAGGCAGCCCCCTATATCATCTGATAGCCAGAAATTCTCTCTTAAGTATACATCTCAGGGAAGATTGGTACAAATGACAGAGCTATCTAATCTATTGTTATTTATTTTGGTGAACATTTATTTCAGAGAGTGGCATTTTTATCACTCTGATTTCAAATTGTGCATTAGGCCTTATTCCAGTTTGGTAACCTGGTGTGAACTTACCAATACAACCTTCTTAAAATTAATGGAGACAATATTCTCAGGATCAGTAATGTCTTCCATTAGAAGACTAACCTCAGTACCTAATAACTCCACTCAATTTCCTATTTTTCCATAAACATTTCCAGCACAATGTAGCTAAATAGGCTCTTTTTTCCTTTCTCATTCCCTGTAATATTAGTGTTTAATTCGTTCTTGCATAGCACTTAGGCTATTTTATAACTGTCTCTTAACACATGACATATTTCTAGTTCATTATACTGTTTTGTATCCTATTGTGGATATAGTCAGACTTTTGCAAATATTTATGTGTAAAAAGTAATCTTTGATACATATATTTTTGTTCATAATAATACTGTGAATTCCATAATAGTGGAGGACATTAACATGCATAGTCTAAGAACATAATAAGTACCTAAAAAACATTTATTGATGGGAATGAAGTTCCAGAATTGTTCAAGTAGAGAATAGTACCTTGTGTAACGTAGACACAGAAATTTTAAATTGGCCCTGATAACTTAGCCTTGTGGTAGAAAATGCCCATCTTGTAGAACAGTGCTTGATATTAAAATTCCCCACTCCTCTTTGCATTTGTTAATATTATTTTGGGGGATTTTCAAAATGAACTGTACCATCTTGGATAATTGAGTGAATCTTAGTAAAGGGATAGATAAATTGACATTGTGTTTACATAAGCATTGGAAGTTACCATGGAACTATATTTTAATTACCAAAATATCTCACAATGTAACTGTAACAAATTCTTCTAATTTAAAGTTTATTTTATCCTTAGAAATACTGAAAAGTATAACAAAAGACACAGAAGCACATCAGCTGCACAGAAGCTGATCAGAAAGCATTCTTTCTCACACAGCATATATATTAAAAACAAAATATAAAAGTCTAGAGCTGCAAAAGAAATACAGTTAAAGATGAGTAGAAATGCAATAAAAATTTAAGTATTTGATTTTTGGTATGGAATACATGAAATTTGGGAATGTCCAGAGCATATTTCTTTTATTTTAAGATGACAAATCTGATGTCTTTAATACTTAATGTTGTCTCATAAGTCAAAGGTAAATAAAAACAGCAGCAACTCCATATACAACGAGTAAAGACCACAAAGAAGAAAATGCAAATAACCAATGAACAGATAAACATTACTCAAGTTCCTAGTAACCGAAGAAATTAAAATAAAAATACTGAAAAGATTCAGTTTGGTCTATAGTATTGGCAAATGTTAAGATGAGGTTAACGTTCATTGCCGAAACCACTGTAGTGAGGTTGGCATTTCCATACCCTGCTAGCAGCATACACATTGATTCAACCTTATAGGAAATCAGTTTGTCAATATGTATCAAGAATCTATGCATGAAAAATCTGGTTTTCTCTATCTATGTGCATGACACTGCATAGACTCAGGATGCTTTATGAAAAAATAAAAATCAAATTAAAAACATAAAAACATTTTAGATAACTATATTATAAATTTAATGACATAATTTTTTTAATTGCTACTAAATTTAGAGAGGGATAGGACAGGAAAATATATGTGTATTTTGTTTTACATTTTTGGTCACTTCCGTGAAAGTCACACATCCTAAGATTTTCTGTAACATTTCAAATTTAAAACTGTCAAAACTATACCAAACTATACCAAATGTAGGTTAGTTTTAATTTCTACAATGATTTTTTCTTAAATGTTTTATTTTAGTTACGTTTTCATGTGAAAGGAGAGATAAATTCTGATTTTCTTGTACCATTATGTATAGTTATATTCCACTTGATTACAAAAAAGTAAATTTATGCAAATAAATTGCTTTTGAAATTTAAATGGTATGTTTTTGAGTGGATTAAGACCATGAATAAAGTGTTTTCTTCTTTTTATTTCATGAGACTTATAGCTTTGACAGACCCATTATGCTGACCTGAGTTAGAATTATTGACAGCATTTTAGTCATTATGTTTCTAATCTTTAAAAATATAAAGATGATGTTTACTTCAATGCCTCATCCAAGTTGACTTGGTAAGAGCTCTTCCTCTCCCTAGTGTACTCCTTTATTATTAGATTGGATTATTTTAAGGATTAAGTGTATAACTTGGAAGTTTTAAATTTCCAATGCAGTTGGAGGGGAAGATTGAAATAATACGTAGGGAAATCATGCTTCTTTAGTATTACCCTTCAAGACACACAGAGACACACACACACAACTCAGTCTTGTGAAATAATATTTGTATCTTTTTACCGTGAAGTGCTTACTATTTCAGGATTCATTTTACAAATTATGTTTATTTAATGGGAATATTAGGAAATTTTTAAGATTTTCAACCAATTACCTAATTAATATATATTACTTATTTTATAGATGTGTGTATTTAGCTTCAATAGTATTTCTTATTTTGGTTTTATCATTTTAAATTTTGTCATTTTATTTTATAGGTGTAACATTTAATCAATGTTCTGTGGTTACACACAATGTTTTTCGATTTTCTTCTAATAAATAATGCTGTTATAGGTGTTATCCATATATTTTTTCATAGAATTGTACAAATAAATTAAAATTCTACAATGTTAAAAATAAATGGTATGCATTGTTTTAAGACTTTTGATACATATTTGCCAAATTACTCGCTAGGAAAGTCTTCCGATTTATGCCATCTCTAGCACTGTAGGAGAGTGTGTTTGCTTAGCCATTGTTTCTTTGGGTTTTCAGTTCTGCGTTTAGTCCCCAGGGAATTTTTCTTATTGTACAGCACATTTTCTATATTTGAGAATATTCAATTCTGCTGTGGAAGAAAAGAAAGTGAATGAGATAACTCATGTTAAGCAGAGGTAAATTAGTAAACTGTGATGCATGTGGGAAAGATAAAGTAGATCATAATTGTGTGAATATAGAAAGGGATGGAAGAATGCAAAGATATCCACCTAATATTCATAGGTATTAAATATACATGAAGCACTTGGGCATTAAATATTCATGACACTAAATATACATGAAACAGTCCATATTCTTGTAGTCTTAATTCAGCCAACATTTGATGACTCCTATCATGGCCCCACAAGTCCTCTGCTCTAGAAACACTCAAACTTCAGTTTTTGTCCTTGTGTTCACATCATGTCGGGGGAAGGCTGATGGAGCAGAGAGAGGACATATGAACCCAAGAATCAGGTAGTGTCCTTTCAATATAATCACATCATATCCGAAGTTTGTTGACTCACCCATCTGTTTCATTTTTCTTTGTGCTGTGTGCCTTCAATTGATTCAAATCATTCCATTTGTTCTATGAGCCTTCTTTTCCCTGACCTGCGAATGCTTGTGTGGGAGCACGTTTGGAAGATACCTTTATGTGCAGGTAATTTCCCACATGACACTTCCCTACTTTTGCAGCTATACATTTAAAAACTTTTTGATAGATTTTAAGCACTTAGGTGTTTTGTGTGAAGACTTTTAATAACATACAGTGTTGACCAGAGGGCAGAGAAATGGGAATAAATGTACTAACAGATGTGTAAATTTGCACAATTAGTATTTCATCCAGTAATTCAACTACTAAAATAACTTTTAGTAGTTATTTTGCAATATGTTTGCAAATGTACACAAAAAGACTTGTGTAAAGTAATAGCAAAATTTTTTAAACAGTGTAAATGTCCATTAGGAAATAAAAGAATACACTGAAGACTTTAAAAAGAAATCTCAAAAATATATGGAATTTAAAATGGAAGTTATAAAAGTGTGCATAGCATGCTCCTATTATATATAAAAAGAGGATATAGCTTTATTCAACACATACTTTTTATCAAATCTTATATGCTTGTGCATTTGTGTTAGTGTGTATATATTTATACCCAAAAAATTTTTGGAAGAACACATAGGAAAGCTCATAGTATTTATCTGTGAAAATGAAATAGAACTCTAGAATGGGAATAAAGATCAGTATTTTATATCCCTTTGTTTATTGTTTTTTTTCTTATAGAGTGCATGTAACAATATGGTGATGATAAGAATAAATTTAATATAGTAGTTATAAGCTCAAACTCTGGAGTAAGCCTCCCCTAATTGTATGGTTTTATGACCTTGAGCTGATTACTCAAAATCTCTGTGCCTAAGAGTTCTCATCTAGAAAATGTGAATGACAATAGTTCTTACTCTCATAGAATTGTTAGTTAAGGAAAAAAAATTTTTAAATGATTAACACCTCATAAAAATCGAATAAATGTTTTTTTATTAAATGCAATGTTGTATAATTACATTTTTGTTGTCTTCTTCAAAGCAGTGTGTCTTTGCAGTGATTCTACCATTGATAAACATTAATGTAGATTCTAGAAATAAAATGGGGGCCGGCCCAGTGGTGCAGTGGTTAGTTAAGTTCACATGTTCAGCTTCGGTGGCCCGGGGTTCGCTGGTTTAGATCCCGGGTGCGGACATATGCACTGCTTGTCAAGCCATGCTGAGACAGGCATCTCACATATAAAGTAGAGGAAGATGGGCATGGATGTTAGCTCAGGACCAGTATTCTTCAGTAAAAAAAAAAAAAAAAGAAGAGGATTGGCAGCAGATGTTAGCTCAGGGCTAATTTTCCTCAGGAAAAAAAAATAATAAAAGTGGTGGGATAAAGACAAAATATAGTGGTAGCTTGAAGTATGATAGGCACAATGATACAGTTGGAGGAGAGGAATGAAGGAAAGGAGGAAGGGAGAAAAGAAGGAAGGAAGGAGGGAGGGATGGAGGAAAGAGAGAGAAAGAGGAAGAAGGAAGAAAGGAAGAAACAAAAATATATTTCCAGGAAGCAAGGTACTAGGTTCTAATTTTTCAATAATATATGATTTTGAACAAGTCACTCACTTTTTTTTGCTGTGATTAAAAAAATGCATAATATATGATCTATCACTTAACAAACTTTAAAGCTTTCGGTACAGTATTGTTAACTATAAGTGAAACGCTGTACAGTTGATCTCTAGAACTTTTTCATCTTGGGAAAGCCACTCATTTTTATGTTTTTCTCCCTATATCTAAGGATGGCTCTGGACTTTAAGGAGAGAAGTGATGAAAATATGTTTTGAATGTCATAACATGCTATACAAGAGTAAGGAATTTTGCTATTTTGGTTGTCGGTTTCTTGGCTTTCTGCTGGTGCACCAGCTGTTTAAGGGTACATTTTTAAACACTGATAAAACGCTATCTTCTTCATCCTGTAGTACTATAACTGTGACAGTGGTGAACAGATGGTTGCATTATGTATAGATGCATAGTGTCTTCAGGGAAGCTTCTTAGAATAGTTTCATTTTGGATATCTACATACTTAAGTCAGAACGAACAATTCTAGATTCCTTTTTTGCTACCACTGAGTTACCAGAAAGCACGCAGACTGGTTAGCTGCGCTACTAGAATCATCCCATGATATGTATCTCTTAATGGAGATTAGGAAGCACTGTCTCAGCTTGGGAAAAATAATTCTCTAGGTATTTAGAGTGAAAGTTTTTCCTCTTCCTGGGTATCAAATACATAGTGTTCTTTCACCCTTTCAAACTGAAAGAGGGACCTCATACTTATATAGTAAAATTAAAGTTATAAGACTCTTAGATCAAGTGGAATACTTTTATAAAACTACTCACTGGACACAGTCATAAAAGAGATAAACAGCTACTGTGGATGCCACAGAATAAACTATATCAGCCAATGATTCAACTGCAGTCTTGAAATAACAGTGGTTTTATTATTAATGGAATATAGATTTCTTTAAGAATTGAGAGCTTAAAATTAAAGAATAGAACAGATGCCCCAGAATTCATTTAATCTATACATTTACAAAGTTTAAATTAAAATCTTATATACTGCTTGAAAAGTACTTTCAAGGTAGGCATTGTATGTATGTCTTCTAGTTTATGGTCATACATACTAGGGCCTTACAGTTTCACTAGTTCCTTTGCAGAATACCTTGACGTAAAGGCCATTAGCTGCACGAGGAGGAAGACATAGTGAGTTACATGAACAACTGCAACGTCTAGATAAAAAAACAGATTACATGCTTGTGTGCAGTTCTCACACAGTAATAATAAACCTTTGGCAGTCTCTTAAATTCCTATTGACTGAGGTCATAATTGGGGCTACACATGGATATACCTGTGCCTACAAGAAGGAATTGTGTCACCTAGAGTATAGAAGAGGAAAGACTGAGCAAATAGGCAGCCCAACATACGACACCTATTCTCAAGGAATTCACTATCAGTGGAAACCCATACAACTCATTCTAATATGACAGCTATCCCGCTCCTACAGTTGATGAGCTGTCTTGAGGCCCATTTGAGCACCAAGTTACATTTGAAAGTTACCAATTTGAAGTGTACAAATCACTGAAAAGCAATTTATATCTTTACTAAAATTTCTCAAGTCAATGGCAAAAGAAATTATGTCACGTCACAGAGCCAAACACCCTAAAAATCAACCTACCTTGGCTAGTCTGTCCAAAGTCCTACATATTACAGATGTCTTCCCACTACTGATCTTTCTGATTCCATCCAAAACAGAAGTCTTTTTTCTCTCTCAAAACACTAATTCCAACTTGATAATATTATTTCCTCTTTCTTTTGCATTATTTTACACACTGATTTAATCACTCTCTGACTCAGTAACCTGTTCATCCATTATCAAGAAAAACAGATTCACCTAGAAATGCCTTATAAGCAGAGTGAAGGAAAACGTTTGCTGTTGGTCCATTTCATATTAATGATATAAAAGTGACCTGGGGACTATAGAAAACTTTTTTCTTCTCTTTTGTTTCCTTCTTTCCTGTAATTTTCTATTTTCTTTCCCTTTATTTTATCTTTTTTCTTTGTTATGTTCTCTTTTCTTTTCTTTCTTTTTTTCCCCTTGTGTAGACTAGAAAAGGTTTTACAGAAGTGAAATGTAAATTGCACATTTCTCCAGCAGTTTCCTTACACTTAAAAAAGTCAATAATCCTTACTACGGCCTGAAATGCTCACTACATTATCTGTCTCTATCAACCTATTGCATCTTATCTAGTTACAGGATGCAAAGTCATTGCAAAAGACTGAAAACTTCTGGTGTAAATTGGAGTTATGATAGATAATATAGTCATATGAATACCACCAATATACCCAAAGCACACACATACTCCCTCTTTCTCTCTCTCTCTCTCTCACCACCCCTTTCTCTTAGCTCACTCCTAATGGATGCCTCTAAGAAGTAAAATGGACCATATATAAAACTGAAGGAAAAGATGTGAAAAAATAAACAAATGGTCATTAGACTTCTGGAATCTATAGAGCTGCCTCATTAGAAGTATATGAAGGTAATGCAGCTGTTTTAGGCACTCATTCTCTTCTTGTCCTTTAAAACTTTCTACCTTCTATTTGTCTCTGTTACTTTTACATTTAATGCCTACTGAGTGGGAAAGTTTAAACACACTTGCTTTTCAAATTAAAGCTTTGCACTTACTAGCTGCAAGATTTACAGCAGGTAACTAATCTTTCTTTGTTGCAGTTGTCACACCATGAAAATGAAAGTAACAATGTCTATTTCATAGAATTAGAGGCATTAAATCAGATAGCATATATAATGCAATTAGTATATGGTTTAGCAAACAAAAGTCAGTCAATAAATATTTCTTATCTCCTTGTTTACTTTTCTTTGTTAGAATATATTTTCCTGAAAGCATCTAATGTCAGGAAGTTCCAACAAAGGGACAAGTTTTGTTTGTGAATTGCTTGTCCCGAGGGCATTCAAATTTTAAGCTTTATATGTAATTGTAAGACATCTAATTTATTCTATATTAAAGGGCATTCCAAAATGTTCGAGCTGATGGAATTGAGATACAATTTCCTTGAAAGGGTAACTCTTATCTGTTGGAGATGATAATATTTGAATATTCAGTTCTATTAGTCACAAAGCTTCTTTCACTATATTTTTGTCAATAGAATCATTTAAATATATAAAACATGGAAGAAAAATGAAACATTATTACTTCCAAATCTTTATCTGGTTACAGATTGTCAACATCTGAATATCACAGTTTTATCACAAACACAATGATGTTTCACATCCTGCACTAGATACCATGGGAGCCATTAATCTATCTCTATTGCTAATAAAACTTCTTCATAGCTAGTTAAGTGCAATTGTTAAATAATTTCTTTTTATAGTAAAAACTTTACAATTAACAAGCCAGACACTGATTCCAGTCATTATCAATTTCTCTGTGATTATTATAGCTTCCATAATAATCTGCACTCTATTAACATAGATTAGGCAGCACTTTAAAGAGCAGCATCATTAGATTTGGTTTCACAAAAAGATGAGAAGAAACCAGATTTTTAATTTCATGGAGTCTCAGAGTTGCAAACTAACACCTAAGTTTTCAAACAAAAAACATAAATAATACTGTATGCAATTTTGAAAATGATTTTTTCTTTGTCGTAAAACTATCTTTGGGAGCTTGCATTCATTAATTTTTTTTACAATTATCTATTTTTCATTTATATTTCAAAATTGAACAAAGTAGCACTTAGAAATTCATGCAGTTGCACAGCAGAAGACTTAATTAGCTATGGTTAATGTCTATCATCCAAAGGATATACATATAAGAAAAATAAAAATGATCCCATAAGTAAAGCCCAAGATGTAACAGTAAAGTATCAAATATATTGTAAAGGTGGTTGAGTCTAGACGAATAATGACAGTGGAAAATGATAACAATATTATATGAATTGAATAAAGTTCAAAACAGAAGTAAAATACTACAAAAGAGCATGCTGTTTTAAGGAGAAGATAAAAGAAAATAATTAACTTTATAAATTATGTTATATTTGCATTTATAATTTCTACAGTGGGGACTTTCAGTTCTCATTGGGATAGAGTAGTTATCAGTGGATCAGCATTCTCATCTAGTATAGATAAACATAAAGAAAATGCACACAATAAAATAAATGAAATACATAAAACATAGATAAAATACAGAGAAAACCTGTTTGAAGTTACTGGAGAGTTGCTGGGGTAAAAAGAACAAGAGAGAATTCTGGAGGGAGAAAAAACTTGGAGATAAAACATGGCTTCTGCAAAACTTATAACCTGGAGGCATTTGCTAAACCCAGGCATTTGAAGACGCTAGACATCTGTTGCAAAGTCCAGAAGAGGGTTACTGAGAAACAGCAGGGAACACAGAAGAATTATGGATGTAAACTTAGAGACTGAAGTACATAGCTAATTTTCCTTCAGTATGTTTACCAAATGCTGGGGCTCCGTGGACTGCAAGGCTAAAAGTTTAGCAGAAAAACTTTGAAGAACCTAAGAGAGTTTTCACATTCTCATGAGGATGGAAATTAGAGTTTTTTACTAATAAGGGAAGTACCCACAGAATGCATCATATTCTTAGTTAAAAACACAAAAACAAAAACCTAGGAAGCAGTATAAATCAAAGGTAGGTTGAACTTTACTGGAACTTCAGCCCAATGTTGATTTATAGTAACCTCTGGTGGGATTAAGATGATCAACCACTGCTCTATCTGGACTGTGAAATGAAGGATAAGCTTTCTCTAGATACAGAAAATGACATATGAAAATGTTACATGAACCTCTACAATATTTTAGAGACATGACATGCGGAATTCAATCAGAAGTTAAAAAGCATGGCAAAAGATAGAATCATAAGGACAAAAACCAAGAGGAAAACAGAAAATATAAATAGACCTCTATGAACGTAGGTTATATCTATCTATCTATCTTTATCTATCTATATACATCTTTAAGTAAAGTGACTCAATGACAGAGTCTAACAGCTAGGTACAGAAAATGATAGGATTATAAAACTAAATGATATGACAATGGAAAATATTTCAACATTTGCACAGAGAAAAAATTATGAACATTGCAAAAAATAGTGTCAGAGAAAATGTCAGACTCAGAAGGAAAGTCTAACATTAATGTTGATGGAGTCCAGAAGTAGAGGGCATAAAATGTGGTACAAAATCAATATTGAAACCATTAGTATTGGAATGGAAAATATTGGAAAATTTCATATTGGAAAATATTGGAAAAATTATTTAAAACATATTAAATAAGTATTGAAAAACTATCAATATGAATACAATGAAACTTACACCTAGGTACATCCTGGTAAGACAACCAAAAATCAAGGATAACAAAAAAAGAAAAGCAGACAAACAAAGTCACTTTTCCTTTAAAGCAGCAGCAATGAAACTGACAGCTGACTTTTCCACGGGTCTGATGGGAGCCAGAGGCAAGTTGAATTAAATCTTCAAGGTGCTGATAGGAACTAACTCCCAACATAGAAATCTATATGCAGTGAAACTGTTTTTCAAAAGTAAAAGTAAAATGGTATTTTCATACAATTAAAAACTGAGAGATATTTCACAAGTTCAGAAAAACAAAAACTGAGACAAATTGTCACCAGAGAATCTGTAATCAAAGAAATACTAAATGAAGTTGTTCAGGCAGAAGAACTCAGTGGAAAACAGAGATTTGCAAGAAGGAACAAGAACCTCCAGATAGGGTAAATATAAATGAATATTGATTTGACAAACAACATAATATCCTATGGAATTTGGGAAAAAAAAGAGTAAATGGGGTTGAAGTTTTCTGAAGTCTGTTACTATTGCATAAGTGAAAAAATGCAACACACTAACAATTGTATTAGACTTTGAAGTGTCGACTATAAAATAGTTTTAAACTCTAAAGTAACCACTAAACATGTAAAAGATGAATAAATTAGAAAGCTAGCAAAGTAAATTTGAGTAATAAAAATACTTGATTTACACAAAGAAGGCGAGAAAAGAGAGAAAATTGTAAGATGAATTAAATAGTACAAAATTTTTCATGTATTTAAAAACCCAAATATATCAATATGTATAAGTAATTGAACTCAAAGTAAAAGACTTAGGTTTTCAAACTTCATAAACAAAAATCAACTATATGCTGCTTACAAGAGATATCTATTGAATGTAAGAACATAGAATGGTTAAAATAACAGAATGAGGGGCCAACCTGGTGGAGTAGCAGTTAAATTTGAGCATTCTGCTTTGGCAGCTCCAGGTTTGCTGGTTTGGATCCTGGGTGTAGACCTATGCACTGCTTATCAAGCCATGATGTGGCAGGCGTCACACACAAAATAGAGGAAGATGGACACAGATGCTAGCTCAGGGCTAATATTCCTCAAAAAAAAATAATAGAATGAAAAATTAAAAAATCATGAAAACACCAGTCATAGGAAAGCCAAAGACCAGACAAAATGGACTTAAGGCAAGAATTAGTAGAGATAATAACATTGCATAACGATAAAAAGGTCAATCTGTGAGAAAGATTAACATTCTAAATCATACACATAACACAGTTTCAGAATATAAAGAATAAAAATTGACAGAAATAAAAAGAAACAGACAAATATGCAATCACAATGGAAGACCAACAAACAAACATGAAAATGAGAAAATAATGTAGAAAACTTGAACAAAATTAAGAAATTTAACCTGTCAGGCATATATAGAACAGTGCCCTACACAGGGAGTGTGTGGATTCGTATCAAGAGCATATGTAGTACTTCCCCAAATTTACCATAATCTGTGTCATAAAAATTAAAATGATTTAGATCATTTAGGGCATTGTCTCTGAAATTGATCAAAGAGATAATCAGAAAATTCTCATTTGCTCAGAAATGAAGCAAAATACCAGTAAATAACCTAAGAGTCAAATAAGGAAATATAATGGAAATTAGAAAAAAGTTAAAGCAAATGGAATGATGGTATGACTTTTTTTTGTGAGGTAACATTGGTTTATCACATTACATAAATTTCAGATGTATGTCATTATATTTTGACTTCTGTATAGACTATGTTGTGTTCACCACCGAAATGTCTCTAGTGTCACACAAACATATATAGAATAAAATAAGGAACACCTTCCGAGCTTAGGACGTCAACTAAGTATGACAGAGGAATTTAGAAGAAAAAAATTACCAAGAAATGCTACTGAGGGAAGTAAATGCAAAATAAATCTAAGCAAAAGAATAGCCACAATATTTTAAAATACATATTTTTGAATTATATAAGTATATATATGTTTATACACACATATTCTCTCTACATAAATGTTTACTTAAAATTTATTACATATGTGTATATACACACATATGAAAAACTGACAAACTAAAGTTTATTTTAGAACTGCAAAGTTGGCTCAACATTAGAAAAATAATCCATATAATTCATCAAACTTGAAAAAGGACATGGGCCAGCCCTGGTGGCCTAATGGTTAAGTTCTGCATACTCCACTTTCGGGGCCTGGGTTTGGTTCCCAGGCGTGGACCTACACCACATGTCTGTCAGTGGCCATGCTGTGGTGGTGGCTCACATACAAAAAGAGGAAGATTGGCAGCAATGTTAGCTCAGGGTGAGTCTTTCTCAGGAACAAAAAAGAGAAAAAAATAAAATACAAAAAGGACAGAGCTTGCTCAATTAACTTGATAGTCACAGAAAAAGTAGTTGACAAAATGCAATATACTTTTTAAAGTGTACTGTCTGAAAAAATACCAAAAAAAACTTTTAAAAAATCAGGAATAGAAAGGTACTTAGCCTGAAAGAGAATTTCTACAAATAACTTGTACAAAACAAAAATGTATATTTAATGAAGACTTATTGTGAGGAATGGTACCTGCTCTTACCCTTACTGAATGTTGATTTGAACCATCTCTATACCCAAAAAGTCATGAACAAGAATGCTCAGATCAGCAGTATTCTCAGTAGCCACAAACCTGGAAACAATTTCAATGTTCAAATATACTAGGATGTATAAATAAATTGTGGTCTGTTCATTCAACAAAGTAATTATCACAGTAACAACAAATAAACCATATTTGCCTGCAATGACGTGAAGTAATCTTGCAAATATAATGCTTAGTGAATGAAACCTAACACGAAAGACTACAATTGTATTATATGCTTTCTGTGTTGTTGTGAAGAAAGTGCTTACACTTGGGTGACGTAGCTGGAGGACAATAGAAAGAGTTGCTGGGGTTTAGATGATAATCTTTTTTTAATCTTTGTGCTGGTTACATTTTTTAATGGTTTCATTTCTGAAAATTCTTCAAGCTGCACACTCAAAAATTATACACTTTCTATATGAAGCTTTATTTAAATTAAATTTATAAAAACAACATAAAGATTCTGACGGAATAGTCTTAAAATCCAAATTCATCAGATTTATAGGCCTATTTTGTATTGTAAAACCATAAGAGGAGAAATGATCAACACACATTTTGTGTAATTATTCTACATAAAAAGAATCTGCTTCTTTTTGTCTTATCTCTTATCTATATCTATATCTATGTATATATCTATATTTATATTTCTTTTCTGGCCCACAGATCATTTCCTCATTTCTTTGAAAAAATAACATCTTAAGATAAGGAGGGAAATCCAATTATTGTATTCAAATCATAATTCAAGTTTAGATCTGAAACCTGTTCACTCCTGTAAGATGGCTGATGCTGTTTGTGAATTTCAAACTATTTAATATTACCCTCACTGCAGTTCTTAATTGTTGGGCTTAAACCATGAGGCAACAAATTTCTTCTGCCAGTGCTCACAACAGACCTTATGCAAAATTAAATTAATTTGAAAATTTTTAAAGAATTTTCATCCCAAACCATCATGTTCCTTATTCCTTCTCAATGGAATGTCCTAATATAGCATATACTAGAAAATAATTTTAAAAATGTATATATATACATATACACACATGAGTGTGTGTGTATGTTCAGCAGTGAAAAGCATTTTCATCTGTAGTCTAGTTGTAAATAATTTATATTTAAAAGCAATAATGGCAGCCATTAACCATAATTCAAAAGGGAAGATTTCATGTTATTTATCTTTTTGGAATAATGTGAAAAATACTAGACTGTCAAAAAATATGATGAATAATGTTCTATGCTTTAATGAAAACATTTATTTTGACAGGTTTTTAACCTACTTAAACCAAATTTTAATCTAATTAAATATTCTAAGCATGTGTAAAAGAGTTTAGTGACAGTGAAATAATTTTTATTTAAAGCTTCTCCTTAAGAACATTAAGAGCTAACCATATAATAAAGCCATTTTACCAATCCTCTTCAATTTCTTGCCTTTTTTCATGTTCCATTAAACTTCTCTATGTATTTCAAGAATACATACAATAGCTATTAATGCATTTTCACACAAGCAAATTAAAAGTTATATTCAGAAATATGCCAAATTTATTTCTAAAATACTTTTCTTTTTATGTTTTATATAATAACTTTCAAAAGTGAGTTTGAAAGATGTAACTTTCCCATGTCTTCTATAATAAATTAAGATTAGTACTTCTATTTATGTTATGTGTGTAATTAAATTATATTGAGGATACATGATTTCTAAATATTAGTAGAGCATTCAGGATGAAGACAGGTAGAATAATATTTTGACATATTATGAAGAGTATTCCTGTATAACTTTCCATTTTAACTCGCTCATAACAAATGTTTACTGAAGAAATAAAGTGGAAATTGCCCTGAGAGAAAATTCCAGTATTCAACACTATTTGTGTATGGCAGAACTATTTGTATATGACTCATAAAAACTATAATGCCTTTGAACTAAAAGATAAATGTATTCATTTATACAGGGAGGTACTCACAGATATTGAAGGACTTTTATCTCTTTCATGGAGACAAATTTGTTGCTGTTGTTAGCACTGTTAAGTGGATTCTGACTCCTAACTACTCTGTGTACAGCAGGGAGAACCCTGCCCGGTCGTTTTTGCTCCACGCTCTTACCTTCTGGTTCCATATCAGACAATGCTCTGCTGCTATTCTTAGGGTTTTTAGGGCCAATTTCTTCAGAAATGGGTGTCCAGGTTCTTCATCCTAGCCTGTCTTAGGATGGTAGCTCCACTGAAACCTATCCACCATAGGTGACCCTGGTATTATTTGAAATACCTGTGGCATAGCTTTCAGCATCACAACAAAGCACAGCTACCACGGTGTGACAATTGACAGATGGGTGAGGTGGTTCCTTCACTGGAAAATGTATCTAGGCTGCGGTGGTGAGAGAGCCAAATCTTAACCACTAAACCACCAGGGCTGGTTAAGAAGACAAATAGAGATGCGTTTATGGATGTTGAACAAAACCCTGAAATGGTAGGTTGGCATTTCAGGAGATTTTTCTCATGACAAGGTGACAAGTAGATTGAAGATATATATTACTGAACTAAATTCACTTCAATGATAATATTTGGGTTTTTATAGATTAAATTAAATTTATGCCTGTGGAAAAAAGTATTGAAAGTGGTAAACGATATATTTATGGAGTAGAAGAATGAACATAGTAAAGATGTCAATTCTCTTGTATTGATCTATAGACAAAGTTTCTATCAACACCTTAGATTTATTTTTTGTAGAAATAGACAAGGTTATTATAAATTTATATTGAAAGAGAGGCTCTAGAATAGTCAAAACAATTTTGAAAAATAAGAATCAAGTGGGAAGAATCACTCTCTTTGAAGTTAAGGCTTACTATATAGCTACAGTAAGCAAGACAATGTGGCATTGGCAGACAGACACATAGGTCAATGGAACCTAACAGAGAACACAGAGTAGAATCATAAAAATATGCTCAACTGATTTTTGACAAAGATGCAAAAGCAATTCAACAGAGGAAAGAGCCTTTTTAAGAAATTATGCTGGAAGAAATGGGCATCTATAAATAGTAATAAATAAAAGAACCTCAACATAAATCAACACAAACCTCACAACTTACACAAAAACTAACTTGAAATGGACCATGAACTTAAATGTAAAATAAAAAACTATAACTTTTCTAGAAGAAAATCTTTGAGACCTATAACTAGGCAAAGAATTTTTAGATTTCACATCAAAGTCACAATCTATAAAAGGGAAATCTGATAAATCAGACCTCATCAAAATTAAAAACATTTGTTCTACAAAAGATCCTATTAAAAGAATGAAAAGACAAATTACAGACTGGAATAACATATTTTCAAATCACATATCTGATATAAAAAAGCTTCTATCTACAATATATGAAGAATTCTCAAAAGTCAACATTAAACAAATAGCAAATACTCTAATTAGAAAATGGGTAAAAGATATACACAGACATTTCATAGAGTAGGATATTCAGATAGAAAATCGGCATTTGAAAATATGTTTATCATTAGCCATTAGAAAAGGCAAAATAAAATCACTTAGCACTCACAAGACAGAGAATAGTAGGGAAGAGAGCAGCACAAGAAAAGTCCTAAGAGATCTTCAGTGGTATTCAACAGAACACTGATCAATGCATATATGTGGGGGCACTATTCATGGACAGGGCAGAAACATATAAAAGTATTAGAGAAAGAGTATATGGTGCTCACTCAGGGTCAGGAGCAGTGCTTGTTCCCACCAGCTAGACTAGAAAATCTCATAACTCACAGGGCTTTAGGTAGGGTATTGAGACGGGTCTTGCCTTAGCAGTGGTGAATAATTCACCCTAAACTAAACATGGCTCTGGCCCTGTCAAACAAATCTTAAAAAGTAAGGCATAAAAAGATCAGACTGTTTCCAAGTAACTTAACTGCATCCTAGCATAAAGCTCAAGAATATTTATCAGAATAGAAAAGCATCCAGCACTCAACAGGTAAAATATACAATGTCTGGCATCCAATTAAAGATGACCTAGATAGAGACATAGAAGAGATAATAAAAAGATCCAAGTAGAACTTCTGAGATGACAAATAAACTGTGTGTTTAACAGCAAATTTGACATTGAAGAGGAAAAACTTAGTGGACTTTTAAGACATAGCAACAGAAACTTTCCAAATGAAACTCTCAGAAAAAATCAATTTAAAGAAAATCAAAAAAGCATAAAAGAACTGTGGGCAACCTCAAGCAGCCTAACATACGTATAACTGGGATCCCAAAAAGAGTGGAAAGAACAAGGGGGCAGGAAAAAAAATATTTGAGAAATAATGGCTGCAAAATTTCCAAATTTGATAAAATATATAAATTATGTTTTCTAAGAAGCTCAATAAACCCTAAGCAGAGAAGCGTTAAAAGAATTACACCAAAACATATAATCAAATTGCTCAAAATGAGTGATAGAGAATCTTAAAAGCAACCAGAGGAAAAAATCGTGTTACTTACAGTAAAGATAAGGATGACAGAAGATTTCTCACTGAAAACAGTACAAGAAGAGAACAATATCTTTACAGTAATAAAAGAAGAAAAGGAAATTGCCAATTTAGAATTCTACATCCAACAAAAATAAATTTTACAAAGGAAGGAAAAATAAAGACTGTTTCAGATATAAAAGAGCTAAAGGAATTCATCACCAACAGACCTGTATTGCAAGAAATGTTAAAGGAAACCTTTCAACTAGAAGGAAAATGATACCAGGTGGAAATCCGGACCTATACAAAGGAGTAAAGAGCATTGGAAATAACTACTTGGCTAAATATGTGAATTTTTTATTATTTAAATCATTTTAAAAGGTAATTGCTTAGAAGAAAATGATAGCAACATATTGTTGGGTTTATAACGTATGCAACACTAAAACATATAACAACCGTATCACAAAGGCTAGGAGAAAAGATACAGAAATATACTTATGTAAGAGCCTTATTCTACACTGTTAGTGATATAATATCACATGAAGGTCAGTCATAATGAGTTAAAGGCGTACACTATAAACTCTCGACGAATTAGTGAAATAACAAGAGAAACAAAGGAGATAAAATAGAATCATAAATAATTCTAGTTAATCCAAAAACAGAAAAAGAGGAAAAGAACAAAGATAGATGAGACAAATAGAAAATAAATAGATATAAACTTACTCATATGTATAATTACTTTAAATTTTAATTATCTAAATACCTTTGTTAAAAGGCAAAGATTGTCATTTACACGAAAAAGCAAGACCCAGCTTTATACTGTCAAAAAAATTTTAAAAAAAGATACACATAGTTTAATGTAAAAGGGTGAACAAGACCTAGTATACGAGACTAATTAAAGGATGCTGAGATCATTATATTGATATCAGACAAACATCACTTAGAGCACGTTCATATACACACGTCATACATACATACCACATACACACAGATCTGAGAACTTTATAGCAGAGGCAAGAGTTGTGAAAACTATGTTTGTATGCTTTTGCCTTTTCTTCTTGAGCCAGAAAAGTTCTTTTGGGATTCCAAAATCTTGCCTTTGGTTATGATGGACCAAAGTTTGGAAAACTGAAAGCCCAGAGTCTATAATGTAAACCACTAAGTAAGGAAAAGAGTAAGAACTAAGAACGTGTGATGACTTAAGAGCAGTTTTCCCACCATGAAATAGAGAGATAAAAAGACATTTAGCTGGTGGCAAGGAAACACATCAGAGGGGAAACAGCGAGGGTGTTGTTGAAGGAGAGAGGGAAGTGTGCTACCACAGCAATTAGGGGAGAGCTAAAAGCTAATTGCAGAGTTATAAGAAGACGGAGATGGCCCCCTGAGTGCTATAATTAAAAGTGACAGAAGTGACAAAAGAAAGGAACAGAAAACGCATAATAAGTAAGTAAAAGGAAACTCCGTCTGAAGTAAAAGTATAATCAGTAGGATTCTGTTTTTGGATATTAGTAAGGAGGTGAGTTAGGTCTCAATAAACCTTGAATATTTAAATTAAATTTAAGATTATCCAGAAGTAATTTAATACTAAAAATCAGAGATCCTGAAAAACCGATCACTGTGAAGGTTTTCCATGAGGAAGTTTATTTAAATTAAGTATATGCGGGTAAAAATTGGAACTTGCTTTCACTGAGTGAGTGTTATTTTAGGAATTTTTCTATGTGATTGGATATTTTACATATGCAATAATAATTATAGTTATTATAGTAACATAATAGTGAACAGCTTGGAATCACCAATGAGGCACTGGGGTAGTTAATTTACACGTTTTCCCTTTTATTCTTCTCCACGTGTGTCAAGGTAATATTTTTATCTCCATTCCACATATAAAGAAACTGTTACTCATGACATGTCCAAATGGTTTAACTAGTAAGAGGCAAATTGGACTCAAACTATTCTAACTCTAAGACCTCACACTTTTAAAAAGGTGGACAGATTGTGAGCCCATAATTAATAATACTGCACAAAAGAGCATAGCTAAACAATATTATTCCTGCATGAGCAATATGATCACTTTTGCATGTGCAGCTGAAGGTAAAATTCATGTAATCCAGTTTCCAGGGACTATATAGGTGTTGGAAGTTCCATCTACAATTTTTGAGATTCCAATTCAACTATTAGGCTAACTTTGATTTCAACCCACTACAACTTTCTCCTCATCAGGCAGAAACAATTTGATTCTGACCAACTGGTCTTTCCCAGGTCCTGTTTCTTTCCAGCCTCTCACGCTTTTACTCACCATCAGCTTTTCTCTGCTGATAATCTGGCCCTGATTCCAGGCTCCTTTTCTGAGCAGAGGGACCAATCTTGTGCAATCCTGTCTCCATGTCAGCCTTTTGAGCTCTAGGCAGGGTCATTCAGTTGCAAGGAACACAGACTCATTCAAGCTGCCTTAATAAATATGTGATTTATAATTGAGAATCACATGGACTGAACCTGGAATAAGGATTTTTTCAGTAAATGAAACATCTCTGGAGACCAGCTTCACTCCATCTCTATCTCAAGAAGTGGTACAGCGTACTGGTGAAGCTAGCCTCACTTCAGTCCACAGCAGAGGGATCTGCAAGGTGTGTGGTCTTGGAAGATGGTTCCATTTTCCCCTCTTCTGTAAAATACAGATAATAGCACCTACTCCATAGGCTTGTGATGATTAAATGATTCAATACATGTAGAACAGTCACATTTTGGCTGGATCACAATAAACTGTTAAGTGTGTAAACTTCACTACTGCTTTGCATAAACTTCAGAGTCACCTTTTTTCTTTCTTTCTTTTTTATTGATGAGAAATTCACATAATATAAAATTAACCATTTCAAAATTTACAGTTCCGGGGGCCGGCTCCGTGGCCAAGTGGTTGAGTTCGTGAGCTCCGCTGCAGCAGCCCAGGGTTCGGATCCTGGGTGCGGACATGGCACCGCTGGTCAGGCCACGTTGAGGCGGCGTCCCACATCCCACAACTAGAAAGACCTGCAACTAAGATATACAACTACGTACAGGGGGATTTGGGAAATAAAGAAGAAAAAAAAATTTCCAGTTCCGTGATACTTAGTACATTTACCACGTTATGCAACCACTGCCTCTATCTAGTTCCAAAATGGTTTTATCACCCCAAAAGAAAACCCCATACTCATTAAACAGTCTATCTCCATTTTCCTCTCTCTCCAAGCCCATTTTTTAAAAATTGTAGAGAAAACACATAATATAGAATTTACCATCTTAACCATTTTTAAGTGTACATTTCAGTAGTGTTAATTATATTCACATTGTTGTGCAACAGAGCTCTAGAACTTTTTCACCTTATAAAACTGAAACTCTATACCCATTGAACAGCTCCCGATTTCCCCTTCCCCTTCACCCCTGGGAACCACCATTCTACTTTCTGTTTCTATAAGTTTGACTACTTTAGATACTTCATGTAAGTGGAGTCATGCAGTATTTGTCTCTTTGTGACTAATTTATTTCACTTAGCCTCATGCTCTCTAGCTTCGTCCATGTTGGAATATGTAACAGGATTTTCTTCTCTCTCTTTTTCTTAAGGCTAAATAATATTCTATCGTATATATATATACCACATTTTCTTATCCATTCATCTGTGGATGGACACTTAGGTTGCTTCCACCTCTTGGCTATTGTGAATAATGTTACAATGAAAATGAGTGTGCTCATAGTCACTCAACTTTTTACTTTCTCTGCAAGTTTTCATTGTTCTACTACACACTTGAATGTATTTATTTCTTAATATTGTTCTCTACTTTATAGGTTTTGGTTATAGCAATAATAACCATTTTAAATTAATCATCAGTAGGCTGATTTAATTAGATGACAATATGAAGCTTCAAATTTTTGCAGCAGATTTATTACCCTTTGTATCAGTTATGATTGTTTCAGTAGCAAAATATGGAAAAGAACAACTCAGACTGGGACTTCTTCACATGACCAAAGATCATGGAGCATAGGTTCTCCTTTTCTGTGAATCTCAGCTCTGCCCTCCAATTTGAGCTGGCTTTGTCCTCGTGGTAACAAGATAATTCCTGGCAATCCAGGGGCTAAAGTCTTCCTCCTTCACAGAGAAAGAGATGACGTCTCTGTCTCTCTCTTTATCAATAGCAAATCTCGACTCCTCCTTTGATGTTTGAAGTAGGACAAGAGCTTATGGCTAAAGTGTCCACACCTGCACCCATCACTGCTGCTAAGGTGTTTTGGCATAAACCAAATCAGTTAGCTAAGTCAGGGGGCACTCTCTGGAAATTCAGAGCCTTCTTTGGAAGAGAGGAAGGGGAAATGAATGTTGGAGAAGCAACCGAGAACAACATATCTGCTTGGGATTTTTCTCTTCCAGCTATAGCTTCTAAAGTCATGTTGCTGTCATCTCACTATATCAGTACAACTATCCTTTCTGAGTCCTCTGGTAGCCCCAGAACATCATGCTTTTATTTCAGGTCACAGTTCTTCAGGAACTATATATTCAGAATGCTCTGATATTATACAAGAAAGAAACACTTTGCGTGTAACTACATACTCCCATCTGGATGGATATCAGTTAGTGTAACCAAGCATTGAGGCAATTCATAGACTCAATAACTTTGCTCTGACCTTGAGCATTTCTGCTGCTTCCCAAGAACATCTTCATAGGAAAGTGAGGATCTTCCTTCTCTCCTGGGATTCAAACCCAGGTACATAATTCACCGTCATTTATTTAGTTAGCAAGCACATGAGATTTTCACATACACTTCAGAAATGTGAAGGATACCAGGTGTGAAAATTAAACTCTAATATATCTCTGGATTGTATTCACATCTGTATTCATTCACACCACCTTAAATAACAAATACTAAACATATTTTAGTTTTATTATTCTCATTTTATAGGTCAAGATAGTTAGCCTCAGAGTTTGTACTCTTGCTATAAGAAAATAAAAAATGTCACTTAAGTTGCAAGAAGTGAATCAGCAACTAGAACTTAAGTCTTTCTGATTTACAAATCCTCTTGTGGCCTGTTTCAGAGGAATTTCACTCTTGGCTATCTCCTTTTATCATGTCCCATAGTGTAATTTTATTTATAATTATCTGTTGTCTTACTTGAGCCTGTAGATTACCATTTGGGAAGGTATTTTTTTATTTTGGATGCTGAAAACTGCCAGATTTTGTTGGCTATGGACAAACTCTCATTATCAATTATTTTGTCAGGCTGTCTTTAGTATGCTAATAGAACAAATCAGAAACTAGTTTTTTAAAATATTATTGTAGAGACTGTGTCTTAACTAGCTGTTGACATCCCTCAATGGATTAAATTATATGGTAAGCATCACTCACCAGAAAACAATTAATGGCAGGATTTTACTAATAAAAATTTGAAGTTAGTTGTCCTCACTAGCATTTGAAACTGGAAAAATGAATTCTTGGTTTCTAGTGACAGTTCTCAACTCAGACATTTTAATGCAATGCCTACATTCATGAGGGAGCAGAATATAAATATGGCATTCTCTGAACTTGAATAGCTCTCCTTAGGCATAGTCGCATTATAACAGCCTGTAAGAAAGACTCATTTTCTTGTTGGGAAGTTAGAAGACATTTTGGAAATATTTTCTATGGGCTATAAACAGATTTTATATGTTTTTTTGGTGCCAATTTCGTATATGTTGATTTTGTGCACAAATGTATGCGTGGCATATGTACACGTGTGTGTGTGAGCCTCTCTTTTTGTGCCTATGACAGGATTTTATTGTTTCATAGATATCGTGTTTCTGATTGTCTCAAACCTTGATTTATCATTTATTATACCTAAGAATCCAAGCCTATCGAATATGTTCTGACCTTACTTGATACTGTTTTCTTTGTTTACTGATTGGTTCTTTATCACTCCTGTAGCTTCAGCGGCCTCATTCTATTAAATCACTTGTTTTCGAATTTAAGACAGCAACAGAGAATTAGATAATACTTAAAATAGAAATGCGCTAGTCTCCTCCACCCTGGAGCTAGCCTCACATGACTGTACATCAGTAAATAAAGTGAAATACATAAGCCCACTGAGCAAGATTTACCTTTAATTAGAGAGTATATTAATGAGATGTTCTGAAATCATTGTGTATATGCACTTACGTCTAGATGTCTATAGAATGGTTATTCTGAATATGCATGCAAATACATGATTCTGTGCTTCTTTGATCTGTGCTTTCTACATGGCGTTTAAAAATTGTCTATTTAACAACTTCACTAATTCAAAATACAGTTGAGAATCAGAGGTTCAATGAAGAAATCTTTCAAGTATATCAAAAAAGTCACAAATTCATGAACAGAAGAGAGTGTCTTCCCATCTAAGCCTATTCTTTAGATGACTCAATGTTGCTGGGTAGCTGCCATTAATTTGAAGAACAGGTACATGGATGAGAGAGCAAAACAATAAGCAGAGTTGGAAACTGCCTGGGAAGATTTGTTTCTTGTGATTTGTGTACATGAAAGTTACTGGGCACAAACAGATTGAAAGTAGAATCAATATTAGAGAAAGCCACTAGTAAAACCAAGGAAACCAGTGTTGTGTTCTAAAACAGCTTTAGATTGCCCAAGCTTCACAACCAACTCAGGCTTCCAAATTTTTTTTTCTTAAAGATTTTATTTTTTTCCCTTTTTCTCCCCAAGGCCCCCCAGTACATAGTTGTATAGTCTTAGTTGTGGGTCCTTCTAGTTGTGGCATGTGGGACGCTGCCTCAGCGTGGTTTGATGAGGAGTGCCATGTCCGCGCCCAGGATTCGAACCAATAAAACATTGGGCTGCCTACAGCAGAGTGTGCGAACTTAACCACTTGGCCACGGGGCTGGCCCCTCAGGCTTCCAAATTTTTATAATTTAGAAACAGGCTGTAAAATCTGGTCAACCACAGAAACAAACACACTCCTAAACACTCTCTTCAGATGTGGCTAAGAATAAAAAAGACAACAAAGAGCCCATTAGCCAGAGAAGCTGGGGACTCTAGAAATTTCTACCAGAGCTTGGACTCAGGTCTAACCAAGCAACCTATTCCTAGGACAGGAAGCCCAATTACTGCATATTGGAGAAGGAGAAAGAACTAGTCTTTTTAAGATAGTGGTCACAGAACTTGCTTCTGAGAAAGATGGAGAAATGGGGCTTATGACTCTAGCATGGTATCATGGTCTGGAGAGTTAAAATTAATGTTAAATGTGATCTAGATTATTTGTTTACAAATAGAAATGTCAAATTTTTGCTGCTTCTCTGATCCAGTTACAACGTGAAAAATGATTCATTTTTTGAAACAGTAGTTGTAAAAGAATTTGAAGAACTTGGAAAACAAGCTATTTTTCAGTTTGAAGCTTAAGAGGGAGATAGCACATTTCAATATTTCTAATTAAACTGACAGAGTAGGTGATGATAACATCTGTTTTTTTTGTAATAAAACCTATTGATGTTGCTGACCTGCAGGTTTCTTATCTGTAAAAGACAACAAATGAAGATAAGCAAAGTTAAAAAGGAGGAAAATGGGAATATAGTCACTGCCAAACCGCTAATTCTCTAATTCCAATATTATCTCCTAGAAATTTTTTTAAAGAAATCTTTATTTAATAAACATTAGTTCAATTAATCAATATGAATTTTTCAGAGTGTTTAAGGGGTAGTTAAATACAGATATGAAATGTGCTGCAAAAATCTCTATCTCTCAAAAATATATTCAGGCAAAAATTTACTCTCCTTAACAGAATCTGACTTTTAAGTTACAAGTAAGTGGAAATTTTAATCCATTTGTACCTACTAGAAAATTTTAAAATTTTGTTTTTAGTGAGTTTCTAAAATAAAAATAAAAAGCATACGTGGGGGCCAGCCTGGCTGTGTTGTGGTTAAGTTCATGCACTCTGCTTGGGTAGCCCGGGGTTTGTAGGTTTGGATCCTGGGCGTGGACCTACACACAGCTCATAAATCACGATGTGGTGGCATGCCACATATAAAAATAAATTAGAGGAAAATTGGCACAAATGCCAGCTCAGCGACAATCTTATTTAGGCAAAAAGAGGAAGATTGGCAACATATGTTAGTTCAGGGCCAATCTTCCTCACCAAACAAAGAAAAAAAAAACCCAAAAGCATCCGTGAGTGCATAGATAACACTGTTAGCTTTATGTGCAATAAGAACAAGGAAGCCACTTTGTGTCTAATCCTTAAAACCTGACCCAAAAAAGTACACTAAAAGAAATAAACCTGGCTATAAAAACAACATGGTTTACAATGTTTGAAATTACAGAACAGAGTTTTGCAATACAGAAACAAATGTTTCTTAGAAAACAGGCTTATTTCTAAGCAGAGGATTGAATCTGTAATCATCAACTTCTGTGGTTTGACAATAAGATGGAGGCAGTGTGAACAGATGTGTCTACACAAAACAAACACACTAAGAGCTGATCCTTGTAAGCAGCTCAGAAATAAATTAAGCATGAACAACATGATGCTGCTTAACTTGTAATTGTGACAACCAGAACCAAAAATTATATCCAGGCTGGGCAACAGCACGTGTTCTTCCTTCTCTGTAATTATGCTGTTTATTTTCTCATTTTTATATTCCTTTCTGGCTAAAGGAAGTATTCCGTTTAGTATTTGTATTCTTTTCATTTCTACAAGGTCTGCATTTTGTTTGTTTTCCACCGTGTTTAATTTGGACATAATATTGTCTTATCTTTTGACCTTTTGGGCGGATTGTTGCAAGTAAAAACAGTGTTTGATATGAGTAATTTATGCGAATAATGAGTGCGGGATCCTGCCACTAGGGGGAGAGCAAACACAGTTTTGTGAGAGCTGAGACAGAGGGAAGGGAACTAATATGTATGGAGAGTCTACTTTCTGTGGACCATGAGGCTTACCATTTTTACAGATGTTGTGCAATTGTGTAATTCTTACAATAGCTTTGAAGGTAGGGTTTCTGTACTGAAGGATAAATAGACTTTCTGACGCTCAGAAAAGCTGTGATTGGCCCCAGGTGATAAAGTTAGAAAGGATTGGAGCGTGAATTTCAACCCAGGCTTATATCCTTACTCCCCAGTAGGAGGTGCTGATACTTTCTGATAGTAGTAGGAGCAATTGAGAAAAATGATGACAACACTGGGAAGAAAGAGTTTCTGTTATCCCCACTGCTTTCTGACATTCTCTCTCCCACCACATTCACACACACACACACACACACACACACACACACACACACACACAGAGCTAGATGTGACACAGACCAGAAATCGCCATAGGTGGGATCAGGAGCACTAAACTGCCGGCTTGGCTGGCCAGACGTCATCTACTGTAGGGATCTCTCTCCTGCTGGAAATGGAGTACTCATTGAAAGTCAGAGCTGGAGGGGAGCAGAGTTGGAGATGAAGACAGACTTTCTTTTCAGCAATTGTGAGAAATGCAGAGATATTTTTTATAATTGAGGACCTGGATACATTTAGCTTCCATTGCACCTTCACATTTATTTATTTATTTATTTGGTGAGGAAGATTGGCCCTGAACGAACATCTTGTTGCCAATCTTCCTCTTTTTTTGCTTGAGGAAGATTGCCACTGAGCTAACATCTGTGCCAATCTTCCTCTATTTTGTATGTGGGATGCTGCCATAGCATGGCTTGATGAGTGGTGTGTAGGTCTGTGCCTGGGATCTGAACCTGTGAACCTTGGGCCACCGAAGCAAAGCTTTCGAACTTAACCACTATGCCACCAGGCCAGCCCCACTTTCATGTTTTTTATGTTTGATACATTATTGTCTGTAATCTTGCTTTAACAATGCCTAAGCACATGTGGTTTGGGGCTGTCCAAAATGTCATCTTTTGCTAGTTTTTCTGGGTAAAATTCAATGTTAATGAGGTCGTATATCAAATAGCATTATCACTTACTAACAAGACTTAAATAGATAAAGGTCTATTTGACTGGGAAATTTCCTAAAAATTTCTTTGTTAGCATATCAGTTTTTCTTTTAGTCTTAATGAAGGTATAAGGATATATCCGACACCTTATATTTGACATATGGTGAGTGCCTCAATAGCCAACTTATTTTTCCCCATAGTGTACCATTCTAGACTAGAAGGACTTTTCTAGCTACTGATTATAACCAGAGTTATTTTTATTATACACAAATTACAAAAAACAAAATGAATACTAGTTCTGTATGTTTAAAGTTCGAAAGCGGGCTGACACTTACATGAGCTACTGGAAGTTCAAAGAAAGATTAAAAAATTCTGAGCCTTTGTTTTTATATATTACAAACAGAACATCTGCTTTCAGAGAATGCATCTGTGACATCACTATTATAAAGCATTACAGAGGCAAAGGTTGAAAAAGTATCTGTAGCATTTGTAATACAATATTCTTAACCCGTGTAAGGGAAAAGTTTAATTAAATATAGAAAAAAAAGAGACTGTTTTGCTATTCTCTTGCTGTCTTTTCTAGACATCTGGAATGTGCATATTGAATTCTATTACAAAAAATGCTAATGAAGTGAAAAATTTCTCTGTAAGCAGCACGCACGTAAACACACACACACAAACACAAATTTAAAAAAGGAAAAAAAGTAAGCCCTAGTGAATTTCAAGCTCTCTTATGTCAACCAACATTTAATGTCAAAATAATCTCAGTACAGCAAGATAGTGTAAACAGTCTCTGTTATTCACTGTACGGGATTCGATAGGCATAGCTTAAGTTCTATGTCCTTTCTTTATTTGCTATTTGGTAAAAGCCCTGATGCTTAAATACAGTGTAACTCTTTTTTTAAAAAAAAATTGAATAGCCTTTAAGTCAAGTTTATTTTGATATTTATTGCTGTTCTTTTGATAATCTCATCCTAACAGTTGCAAAGCCACAAGTGACACTTAGATGTCCGTGGCATGTCAGGTAAATTATTTTATTAGCACCCTTCCACTTGTGGTCTTCTTTATGCACTGCAGAGGCAAAGAACTAAAAACTACATTTCCAGGACCACTTAGTAGCAAGAGTTCTGGATGTAACTCAGGTTCTACTGATTATGTGTTCTCATGCAAGACTTGAATTCAGAATTGACCTAAGTGGAGAGACAGGCCTAGTGTCAGTCTGGCTGGAGTAGTGCAGCCTGGAGCCAGCCATTCTGGTAGAGCATCTTTATTCTTGGATCACAGCAGGTGATGCATCCCCCAAAGCAACAATTGCAGTGGTGGGTCTCTGATCTCCAGTTTCCAGATAAGATTTTGTAATCATGAAGTCAGAGTTTGGGAGAGCAGTGTCCTGCTTTAGTTTCCTGATTTTGTCACAGGCAGTTCAGTGGTCAAATCTATGATGTAATTTTGGATTTATTCAAGGAGGCCCAAATATTGATTTTGTTAGCACTCAATTCCTTTTGAGTACCTTTCTGCGTGAAACGGCTAGAGGAGTTTCTGTTAGCTGCAACTGATATTGCAGCTGACTGATGCTGGTGTTTTCACAAAATGATTCAGTGGCAAAATGAGAAAAGCCTAAGAATTTCTGAAGCCTTGCAAAAATTACATGTTAGGATAGACTATCAAAGAGAGAGAGAAAGAGAGAGAATCCCAATATGCTTCATCTGAGGACTAGAGTAGAGCAAGAGAATTTGAAATGATTTAAGAGATAAATGGGAGATAACTCAGAAGCAAGAGTAATTTAGCCTCGGTAGCTAATTTCAGTTACCCAGAAAAGCAAACTCTCTGCCTACATATCATTATGTTTTAAAAGATGAAAACGCCTCCGTGACATTCCTCTTTACAAATGAATATATTTTTCTAAACAATCTTTGTTTTGTAAAGAAACGTTTGCAAAAGTAAGGCTCTCAAGTTAATGTTCTTCATCTCAGCATCACAGGTTTGTGAATTCCCTCAAGTGACCTCTCACACTCTGAAATTAAATGAAAAATGTTGTCTATGTAAATATGGAAAATTGTCAATTGAATTATCTTCTAATGTAAGTGATCTCCAGATTCTCGAAAAGATCCCATGTTCCAAAGGCCAAGAAACAAAAAGAATTCTATAGACCATACATGAAAATCACTCTTTCTACGTCATGGTTGTACTTCCTAAATGCATGAGAAAATCCCATGACCATGTGATATTATGTTTAATTTTTGGCATAATTTTGTGTAAAGCATTCAGGATAATTCTTCAGCCTTTGATAATAACTTGATGATGGAAATATTTAATCCCTGTTTTATGTCCAGTTTAATATAAGAGGCCAGAGGCCTTCGTTTAGCTCTTAATCATCAGCATCATATTTGAGATAAAGAAAAAAAAGTCACTGATTTACTCAACTGAAAAATTGCCTTAAAATTTAGGCAACTTATAGAATTATTTTCTATGATTTGCAATATTAATTGTATTTATTTTTAAAAAGTTCAAATCAATACAATCATCACATAGTGGCTTAACAGAGATAAATCTCATAACGTTGAGTGAAAGCAAGGCACATAGTATATGATTCCATATATGTAAGTTTCAAAAGGAGGTAAAAAAAGTCTGTGATGTTTCTTTTGGAATGGAGATGTCTGGTCATATTTGGCAGGAGTTCAAAGGGTTTCTCTGGCATCAGTCATGTTCTATGTCTTTATTTGGTTGTTGGTTATATGCCTATGTTCTCTTTATGATAATTAATTTCACTGCACACTAATGACTTACCCAATTTTATTTATTTGTGTTATACTTCAGTAAATATACTTTACAATTCCTAAATAAGAAATTCACTTCTCCTCGATCAAGCTCTGTGGATTCCCCTTTCTTTCACCATATTTTCCTTCCTGCCTTAAACCTCTCTAATATTCTGCCAAACATCATCATTTATCTTTAATCACATTTGAGGTCACACCCAGTGTTCTAAGGGAAGAGCTCCCTTAAGATATTTGCTCTGGGCTTTAGCTTAAGGAAACCTATGGGCTTGCTTGTGGGCCAAGTGGGAAGTGGGAGGTAACAGTGTTCTCATTTGATCTTTCTTTTATTTGATCTTTTATTTATTTGTCATTTGATCTTTCATTTATTTGGAATCATCCTCTTCATTCCCAAGATTAAAAAAATTCTATAAAATAAATTTCATACTCGTCTCTCCGGTATTTTATTTGTCACGTATCTTAGATACGGAAGAGACCTACCTAGTGAATTTTAGTCTGACATGTTCTATTTTATAGACTAAGTATGCAAAATTAGAATTTCAGATGCTACATCTTCCTAGGTATCAGTACCTACATTTGAGAAAAACTGCTACTTATAAAATAGTGTCTATTCTTAGAGTGACCTCAGGTCTAAAAAGGTAAATTTGTCATTTAGGTGAAAAATAGAGCCTGTAAGAATACACATCCTTTTTGCAATCAATAATGATTTTTTACAAACCTTTTAAATTTAATGATAAACATAAATGATCATTAATTCTAAGCAGAATTAAAAGAAATACACATATCTAGATATAAGACCCTTTTAAAATACATTTTTAGAAATAATCTTAAAATCCTCAACTATAGTTTAATCTATCCTAAATTTTTTCTAAGATGATATCAATTGAATTTAACCTGTGTTTGAATATAAAGAATTTTACCTGCAGGAACTGTCAACATCTTATATCAAAATTCTGTCAAGTCAGTTCTCTCCATTTGTCTTCTGTCCATCATAACCACACTAGTTACACTTTTACACTATTAACTGGTGAAAGAGATAAGCTAATTTGCTTTTCTAATCATTGCTAATCAGAATGACCAGCAATACCAAATAAACTCCAAGGCATATCATTCTTTTTTAGGAAAATGTAATTTTGAGCTCAAGTTAACTCGGGAAGCACTGCAACCTACAACTGCCTCTTGAATACTTACAACTCACATTGGTTTACTAAAAGTTCCAAAAAGATTTTCAGAAACACTTGATTAACTTTCTTTAAGCATGTTCTAAATGTATCTTCCATAGAAATCTTGTTTTATAGAACACCTCTTAAGATCCTACTTATGTACTCTGTAGAATACACTGAATAACTCTGATATAAATCACTAAAGAATCGTTACTCACTTCTGCTATTTCTCCAACACTGTATACTGGGTTCAGGGTACAGAGCTACATACCATTGCATATATCCTCAAAAAGCTTACAAGATAATGACATGCTGTCTTTATCTTACATCTTCCCTCTCACCTCAGTGTAGAAAAGAAAGAGCTCAGCTTTTATAGTATGTGGAAAAGTCTTGTATAAGTCTTTCTCCCTCAATATCCAATTTCTTTGATAATTAGTATTTATGATGTCAAATTAAGGGTTTCTAATTATTAACTTTAGAACATAGACAAATATATACTTTAGGAATTTTCCTAGTTTTCTTAGCAACTATCACCAATGTTTGTGCTATGTTTTTTTTTAAAGATTTTATTTTTCCTTTTTCTCCCAAAGCCCCCTAGTTGTGTATTTTTAGTCATGGATCCTTCTAGTTATGGCATGTGGGATGCTGCCACAGCATGGCCTGATGAGTGGTGCCATGTCCTCACCCAGGATTCGAACTGGTGAAACCATGGGCCACCTCAGTGGAGCGTGAGAACTTAACCACTTGGCCACGGGGCCGGCCCCTGTATTATGATTTTGATGAAACTACCTCTTTCCTCCAGGTATAAATCCAAGCTTTACAATGCATATATAGATGTAGACATTGCAGAATTAAGATATTTTTTTCCTATATTTATGCTTTTAATAGCATTTCTTCTAGTGATGAATAGAAAAATGATGAATAGAATATTTGGGCAAGTACTTAACTACTAGCCAGTCAAAAAGAGCAGAAGATAGTAGAATTAGGAGGAAAATTAAGTTATTCAAGGTATCCCAAAGAAAACAATGACCTTCATGCTCCCCACCTTAAGGGAGTTTATTCACTTTGTTTTCTATGGTGGTGTAACAATAATGCAACTGGAACTCCCTAGACTTGTGCAGTGTGTTGGGAATATTCACAATCTTTCAAATGAAATATTATAATTATAATAATTCAAAGGAAATATGCATACTCTTTGGGATAGTATCACGGAAGAATTTCATAGAGTGAAGTGGTTAAGTACCCAATCTTGGTGCTGAGAATCACTGACAGTTAGAGCCAGTCTCTCTGTGCCTCACTTTTCTCATCTGAAAAATGATAATAGTACTGCTATTTAAGTCATTTAATGCCAAGAAAAGAACCTGATGTAAGGAATATTAGTTTTATTACTTCTAAATGCTTTCTCTGGTTACCAATGCTTAGAACATATTTGGAGTTGTGAGATGACTTCATAGCTAATATTCATTCATTAGCATAGAAAATATGAGGTGCTTACAATGTGATTTGTAAAGTTCTGAGAGCTGAAAATACCCCTGTGATCATGATGCCAGGGTCTCTGCTCTTGGGTAGCCCATACTCTACTTAGATGTAGGTAGACAATAAATAATCTGAATGTGATAACAGAATTAAAACCCAAATGATAAGCTGTCTACTATCTGAGAATGTGAGAAAATAGAAACTATAAAGAAAGGGCTGATGTCAAAATGGAAAGATGGAAAAACAGAGTATGTGGACAAGTATTTAACTACTTACCAGTCAGAGAAAGCAAAAGAGAAAAGAATTAAGTAGCGTATTTGAGAAACAGGAAGTTCAGTGTGGCTGGACACTAACAAGTTTAATGAAATGAAATCATTGGCGAATAAAATAGACATTATTCTATCTTTCTGGATGTCATTGACTAGTATAGTATTAACATTTTAATTTTAGGAAGGCTTATTGATTTCAAAGAATCCCAAATGAAACTAGTGTGTTGAACTGAGGAATATCAAGTTAAAGGGTTAAAATATGACCCAGTAGGGGAAAATTAATTCAGGTGTTGTTTATAACGCTCAACCTCTTCAAATGTGTTTCTTCATCTATAAGGTGGGGATAGTTGCAATTGTCCTGCCTATCTCCTACAGTTATTGGGAGGATCAACACTGATGATACATCAAGAACATTTTGCAAAGTAGAAAATGGTAAGCCTGTTAAAAAGAAACAACAGGCCCAAAATGGAGTCACTTATGCTAAGCCCCATCAAGACTTAACACCTCACCTACTTGTAGTTTAAGTCTCTCCCAGGAATGGAATTTTAAACTCATCAGTTTGGAATTTCCTGATCAACACCAGTGAGGTAATCTGCCTGATAAGACCCCCTGCTTTCCTCTAAGGGAAGGTGACATTGCCTGAAATAACCCACTCTCAATTTCTTTGTCCCACTACCTTTCTGCCTATAAAAGCCTTTCATTTTATACAATTCCCCTGAGCTCCTTTCTGTTTGCTAGATGGGATGCTGCTGGATTCATGATTCACTTAACAGAGACAGTTAGATCTTTAAATTTACTCTTTTGAATCTTTGTTCTTTAACATTACAAATACCTGATTTTTTATATAAGACGATTTACTACCTCACTGCTGTCTAATCTATTACTATCTCATTGAGGCCTACCCCATTGTACTTTTTAAAATTAAAAACAATCTCTAGAAGTCTCCCTCCACCTTACACGATTTTATATGTTTTTCCATAGCCTTTGCACACTTATCACTCCCCATATAATAAAGGTAGAAATTCTTATCTATATGATCACTGCGTTATTCTTCATTTCTAGAACAGTATCTTACATGAAGGACATAGTTAATAAATACTTATTGTATGAATGAACTAATGGAAAAAAGAGTTTAGTTTACACACCACTCAACTTCATTATAAGAATTATTCATTACATTATTAGTTAACATATGTTAAAATAGACAAGGAAGACAGAGTTATTCTCAAGGTCAAAAGGAGACTAGGCAAAGAGGAAAAAGAAATGGCCCAGAGGACACTCGTCTTGATTCTTTTTACATGACATCAAAGCACTTCTCTGAATTGTAGTTCCTCTCTCTGTCAACTATACACAATTATGCCTTCTTACTCTACTTTACGGATTGGTTAAGGGGATAAAATTGGCAAGCAATATGAAAGCTCTTTGAAATTACCCAGCTTATACAAATACAAAGAATTCTGTCATAAATGAAGATAACTAAGCTGAAAGAAAATGTAGACACCTAGCTATCAAGTGTCCTGCGCTGGACTGGAGGATCATAGTTTTTAACAATTGTCTACTTAATGTGTTAGTCTCAGCACAATTTGACTTTATATGTTGCTTTAGAGAAAAACAAAACAAAACTATTTCCTAACTGAAATAATGATCTTCTTTTAAAGTTGTTTAGCTTTTACTGTATTTCAACCCTAATGATTGGATTTTACTTCTTTAATCAAGATAGTATATTAAAAGAATGAGTAGGGTTTTTTTTATACTAAGCAAATTATACTAGTAACTAGTTTGTAATTTGTGATTGTGCATGATTCTGATAGTGGAGAAATTTCATTACAGGTAGGTTGAAGAAGCAGAATGCATGTGCATTTGCATGTCTGGATGCAAGTAAATAAATAGTAAAGCTCATTGATAACAGAGGCCATTATAATTTGAATAAGATTATATTCTCTCTAGGAGAGATAAAGGGTAATGAAAGACAATTCAGAGCTAGTTTGTTATTACTTCATCAAATACCTCAGCCTCAGGCTGATAAACCTCGCTTGTATGGTTCTCTTGAGACATTAACGACAACGATGCTGCCAACCATTTGTGGTGATTTCTAAAATCATTAATATCACTATTTAAATGAGTTTGTGATGTAGTATAACACAGGGTAGAGCCAGAGGTGAAACTACTACACACACTTTCATAAAACATAAGAAGTGAGTTATGGGAGACACTAAGATGAATTGTATTCAGCCTGGACAGATGAAATAAAAAGATAATTTCTCACTGAAACTAACAATGGGCCTTACTGACATATTAATTATGTTACTTATAAGAACTCAGAATTAAATAGCAACTATTTGCTTATGTCCTATTAACCAAATTTTAAAATAAGTGCTTATAATTAGCAAATGCTAATTATATTGACTCTTTACAGATTATATTTGTATTTATTGTCTTTATTGCTCCTTAATATCCCAATTCATTGTGTATAATCTTCCATGACCATAGATCTATAGATAGTTATTTCTGAAACATGATCTCCAGATTACTCTAAATGTGGAGCAAAGGGTGATTTTGCACTTTGTTTTGTTTGTTTTTACTTCGTGTCTGTTCAATAAGAGGGTTGGTTTCATTTTGCCAGCATTCATTTGGATATGACATAAAATATACAAAAAGGTTTTACAGTGCGTAAATAAATAGCATTGGAATATCCTTGTTTTAAGCAGATATGTAAGATTCAATATATTAGCTTGAATCTGACAGACACCACTTTGAAAATTGTCCTTATTTTAAATTCCAAACTGCTATCAGTAATTTCCCAAACCTTAGAGTCATGATAGCTTTTAGAAACTGAGCTGCTTCCTGTGGATTATTAATTATGACAGTAACTCAATAGAATATATCACTTTAAAGAAAGGATTTTTAGAGAAGGAGCAAAATATTAATTTTTGAAAAATATGAGGCTTATTGATGGGAAAAATCGGTAAGAATATCTACAAGATAGGATATTCTTTCAGAAGAGAAATTTTCACTGACATAAGTTATTTCACTAAAAATCTTAGTCACATGGAATAATAAATAGTGCTGTATAACTATTTACATATGCCTACATAAAATAAAAACTAATTACAAGAGTTACAATATTCCAGATATCTGTAAAGTCCATAGAACTTATCATATACCTACCAACATTTATTATATCATCTCATTTTTTTTGTTATTTTATTTTTCAATGGCTCTTATTGCATAATAAAAAACATTAATTACCATGACCCTAGCCAAACCCTCTGCCCTCGTACAGACTGCGCTTGGATGGAGTTGCTTGTGGATCCACAAACTGATCTGTTAAGTAGTAGCATTTGACAGTTTACTTTTTTGGGTAAAACTTAACCTCACTGTGTGAACATTCAGTTATTTTTCTTACCTTGGCCTGCTTCTTGCCTTGCCACTCTTCCGGCTTCTGTGTTCAGGAGCAGTTTTCAACCTGTATTTGTTAGTTCTATCCACAAACGAGCATCTCTTCTTTTCCACTTTCCCAGCCAAGGTTCCCTGCCGCAGTAGGCAGTCCTTAATTTTGTTCCTACTTGTGCTTTAGTCTGACTATCCATTGTACCCTTAGCTCATTTATCTTGTTCTCAACCTTTGGCCTCAATAATGGATTGTTTACCAGATTCCAGCTCTGATTTGCTGGCGCTGACACCTGACTCACTGGACGGCTCATACCTGGACATTACTGCACAACTTGGCAGCCTGCCCCCGCCACCACACATGTGTCCGGTCCCGACAGGCTCCTGATTGCCCTATGCTTTTCTCCAGGCTCACACTTCACAGTGCTGACATTAAAGTTCTCCAGTATTGTGCTCAGTAAACTCTACCAGAGTTATCTTACAATAATTTCCACCCTCATTTCATGCTTTATCTATTTTATGCTATTCCATCATCAGAGAACACATCCTATAGTTTTCTCCATTTCCATGTCTTCACTTATGTGCATTTATTCTTCTGCATAATAGTTAGTGTCTAGCTGTTTTCTCCTTGTTTTTCTCCATCAACCTCAACTGATGGTTATTTTATTTCTTAATCACTTCTTGAAATTTTTCTTCTCTACTGCTCTATTTACCATTGACACCATTCAGGTTTTCATCGTTTCTCATTTGGATCATTTCAGGGTCTCCTTACTAGTTTTCCCGGCCTCAGCATTACGCCTTAAATGTCATCTTCCATCCAGGTGCCACATTAATCTTTGTAAATAGTTTATCTGGCCTTATCAATAGCTTCTTTAACATCTTTCAAAGGCTCCTTACTATTTGCAGGAAAACCAAAACAGAAGCAGGAGATAGTCTTAAATTACAGTGACTTTATAATTTATTGTCCAAATTAGGACAGATATAAGTGAAAAGGAATACTATTTCTAGCTGTGCCAGCATAAAAGGAAAAACCTGGCTGGTGCCGTGGCCAGGTGGTTAAAGTTACATGTGCTCCACTTTGACAGCCCAGATTCATGGGTTTGGATCCCAGGTGCAGGCCTACTCTACTCACCATCCATGGTGTGTCAGTGTCCCACATATAAAGTAGAAGAAGACTGGCACCAATGTTAGCTTAGGGTTAATCTTCCTCAAGCAAAAAAAGAGGAAAGATTGGCAATGGATGTTAGCTCAGGGCTAATTTTCCTCAGCCCTCCCGCCACCAAAAAAAGGAAAAACATGGTCAAATGGAAATATATGGCTGCCCAGGTTAAGCTACTTTCTATTGTCTGGTATCTGACTTCTGCTTCAGGCTCAACTTTTCTGACCCTAATCTCCAAATCTGCATTCAGGTTCTATACTCCTGCTCTTCCATATCTCAAAGTCTTTAATACCATCTCCTCTGCCGCGACCATCCCCCATGGCCCTCCTTCACCTGGTTAATGCCTAACTGTTCTTTAGCACTCAACTTAAGTGCCATATCCTCTGGGAAACTTTCCTTGACCCCCTCAGGGTATGGTTTCTAATAATGTCTTATACATATGTCTGCCAGAGTGCTTACTATATTGCTGTTTAATTATTTTTCCTGTCCATCTTTTCTGCTAACTTTTGAGCTCCCCAATTCCCTACGGAAAAAGACTTTATTTTTTATTTCCACAAACTTAGAATAACAACTTAGTAGTAGTAGTAGTATTTATAGATATATATGTAATAATTATGTAGATATGAAAATGAAACTGTACTTGAAGTCAGAAAATGTTAGTCTATTGGAGAGCTAGATAGATAATGCATTATGTATTCATAGGGAGCATATTCTAAAGAAATCAGGGAAGGTTTAAGAAAATAGTGGAAGCTGGACTTTACGTCAAGGTTGAGCAGGAGTTTGGTAGGTTGAATAAGTAAAGGCAAGCATCAACCTATGTGTCCTTTACTCAAGGGATGAAGAAGACCTCCACTTACTTGACTGAGTCATCAGAGTTAATCCTTGTTATCAATGAAGTTACAATATTCAGATTTTATCTTCAAGCTTCTGAAGATTATTAAATAATAATATCCTCTCCTCCCTCAAGAGCAATTTGTTTAAAAAAACAACTTGTCAGAAATTTCAATGAGGGGCTGGCCCCACGGCCTCGTGGTTAAGCTCAGTGCACTACACTTCAGCGGCCCAGGTTTGTGGGTTCAATCCCACGCACAGACCTGCACCATGTGTCAGCCATGCTGTGGTGGCAACCCACATATAAAGTAGAGGAAGATTGGCGCAGATATTAGCTCAGGGTTAACCTTCCTCAAGCAAAAAAAGAGGAAGATTGGCAACAGATGTTAGCCCAGGGCTAATCTTCTCATCCAAAAAAAAAAAAAATTCAATGAGGGGAATCATTGCTTCACAAAACTTGTTAGAACTTGTGAATTTCAGATGTACTACATTTCCTCTCTTAAGAGATAGGGAAAAGTGAGGAGTTGCAGGAAGTGGATACACATTTTTCCCATGTCTTTTTGTATCCATAATAAACATGTGCACACTGAGAAAAACATACATACTCAGATTCTTGCATACTAAAACAAAACTTGGCTTGTCAATATACCAGTTGGAAGTTTGGTCTCCACGTAATTATTCCTATGTCTGAGACAATTTAGACAGCAAGAAGTTTTATCTATTCAGTAGAAATTTGCAGAATCACACAATAGAAAAGACACAGACTGGATTTAAAATGTGTTAAAATAAAGAAATTCACCACCATTTATAAAACTCTTGACATTTGTGACATGAACAACTCTTGAAATAGAAAATACACACAAAAATTCTTACTCAAAAGTAATGCACTGAACTTTTGACATGAATTGGCACAAACATGACATTTTATAAACATTAAGAAAAAGTTAGTAGAAATACTTTTGATATTTTGGTAATCTGGCTCTTGTGAATTGGGTCTGCATTCAGATAATATGTATTTGTTTCTACTTTTCCATCTTAGCAAAAAGCAATACTTTGTGCATAGTAGAGGATCACAAAAAATTTTTAAAAATTTAGTTAGTTACCTTTTTAACTATATGAAAATGAGTTATTTTGTTATTTAAAAATACTATGCCAGCTCTTCTATTAGTTGCTGAAAGAAAAAATATACAGGGCTACTGGTTCCTGCAGAGAAGGGGCAAACAATATTGTAGAAATTCTAGTATATTTTCTTATAAGGTCAAGTTAACCAGCTAATACAATGGCTTCAATGCTAATGTAGAGAGTCATCCATTTGTTTATACTATTACCAAACACCTGGCTGCTGTCATGATTGCAAAGTGATTAGATACCATACATATTGTGTAAGCATATCTTACTTCACAGATCTGGACTCACACCATTCAAGCAGATTTCAGTTGTATTCTCTTTTAGATTTGTTTAGCATGGATGTTAATTTAAAATTTTTTTTTTTAAAAGGGCAAAAGATTTGGCCAGACATTTCACCCAAGAAGATGACAATAAGCACATGAAAAATGCTGAGCATGATTAGTCATTAAGAGGGTGCAAATTAAAGCCATAATGAGATACCACTACACACCTATTATAACGTCTAAAATTAAAAATAACTTCCATACCAAGAGTTAGCAAATGTGTAGAGAAACTGGAACTCTTGTACAAGGCTGATGGAATATAAAATTTCACAACTACTTTGGAAAACAGTTTGATAGTTTCTTAAGATGTTAAACATTTATCTATCATAAGATGTGGCCTTTTCACTGCTAGGTACTGACCTAGAGAAATGAAAATGTATGTACATACAAATACTTGGACACACATATTCATAGAAGCTTTATAATAGTCAGAAACTCAAAAAAACTCAAATGGTCATCAGCAGGTGATGGATTTTTAAAAATATGGTGTATGTACACAACGGACTACTATCTAGTAATAAAAAAATGAACTATTTGGGGCTGGCCCGGTGGCCGAGTGGTTGAGTTCGCGCGCTCCGCTGCAGGCAGCCCAGTGTTTCGGCGGTTCGGATCCTGGGCGCGGACATGGCACTGCTCGTCAAACCACGCTGAGGCAGCGTCCCACATGCCACAACTAGAAGGACCCACAACGAAGAATATACAACTATGTACCAGGGGGCTTTGGGGAGAAAAAGGAAAAAAATAAAATCTTAAAGAAAAAAGAACTATTTATATACACTACATAGACGAATAGCAAAATAATTATGTTGAGTAAAATAGGTCATGAACAAAAATGTTTGTTGCATGATTCTATTTATGCAAAATTCTAGAAAATGGGAAAATAGACTGCAGTGACAAAAAGTAGGCTTGGGGATGTCAGGGTGGGAGTAGGAAGGAGTGGGAGGGGAGAATTATAATGGAGCAACTTGGGGGATAATCGACAGTTTCATTATCTTGATAGTGGTAGTGGTTTCAAGAGTGTATACACATGTCAAAACTTTTCAAAATATACACCTCAAATATGTGCTGTTTATTACCTGTCACCTGCAGAGGGATATGGGTCAAAGGGATTGAAGGAAAACTGCCGCCTATCATAGACTGGGTAATCTGTGAGCCATGGTGCAAATGACCTTTCTCCCTTTTATTGTCCGTTCACATTTGATTATGAATAGATGAGGGTATCAATATATTAGTGAGAAGAAAACAAATTTGGGGAAATAGAAGAACTCCTTCTGCAAATATCAAGGGACCTGCAGACATTCCCTGTTTGCAAAAGTGGAAGCTTGGCTCATAGTTAAGAAACTTCAGAGGGCTTCACTCTCATTTTCTGCCAAGACTGGGATTATCTTCAAAAGACTCAGAAGTACACTGTTTCAACAAAGAGAATGCCCAGAACTTTGCAGTTCTGCCTGGGATCAATTTTATTTCTTATAAACAATCATTAGATAAACAAATATATATTATGGGTGCAGATTTAACTATTTAGGCAAGCTGTACAAAGATAATTCTTTTGTTTGACTTAGAATAAAAGAATAGATTCTGTTCTGCTTTTACAATAGAATCCTTTCTTTACATAGAGCCCACTTAGAAGAATGATTTTAACCTTTATCTGACAGGACAGATTGTTAAAACAAAGAGCAGAGAAAATATGTTACCTAAATGCAGTTTTTAAGTCTGTAGATTGCCGTAGGCCATATTAACTTTCAAATGACATAAACATGTAAACATAGTTTCCCTGATACATATTTTTATGTTTTTCTCTAAACACAGCTATATATTCTTATATACAAATTGATTGGCGTATAAGGTAGCTCAACCTCTTCCATCCTTATTTAATTACAAACTACGGACCACCTCTTTTTCAATAAAACTAGTTTTCCAGATTTATGTTCAATGCTTTTACCTATTTAACCAATATGATATTGAATATACAAATATTTGGTTTTTACCTATATAGTCTTTGTTTACTGTATTCTCAATTTCCCATCTTGATGTTTGCTTGGCAAATACACAGAGTCCAAGGATAGTTAAAGCATAAGACTAAGATTCATAAATCTAGCATCTATCCTTTTCTTTGTCACAACTGATGGTAACCTTGAAGAAATCACTTAATCTCTTTGTGCCTCCATCACTTAGCTATAAAACTCAGTTAATGATACTTATCTCACTGGATAAGAGGGAGATGATAATGTTTGTAAAACCTTGGAGATCTTTAGATAAAGTAAACTAGCACAGAATTGCTAACATAATGAAATCCCTTATTGTTATATTCCTTCCTCTAATCATTTCAAGATATATGTAAAAGTGGATCATTACAAGTACTTCATCCATGTTACTTTATTTAAATTAGTCACTGAAAAATGAAATATACTAGATGTAGAAGGATTTTGGTGTAATATATATTAACTGCTCCATTAAAATGAATAAACTTCCATTTTACCTGCCATTCTTTGGGGATGAGATTCTCATACGTGCACAATAAATACACTTTTATAAAATATATCTTTGCATCTGCCTGACATTGCTCTAGAGAATCACAACTCTGAATTACTCTTATTGCTCAATTTCTAGTATTTACAAATTAACCAAATATTAATTATTAAAATATAAAAATATCCATAACCTTTGCATCATACACCTCATATTTTCTCAAATCATGCATTGATTTTATTCAGATGACTTCAATTATTCCTAAAAAGGAGGAGGAGAAGAAGGAAAGAGCTTCAGGAGATACAATGATTGACTGGCCAAAGTTTCTGTACTCAGGGATCCTATACTATAGTGAAATACCTAACTGCCTCTAATACAGACCCTGAGAAGATGTGATGGTTTAGTACAAATTAAAGAGGAAAGCATAGGAGTGTCTAATTCTGGCTAGGAAATCAGAGAAAGCTTTATGACAAAGAAGTGAATTTAATGTGGGCCTGAAAAGATAGGTTCTTAGGATGGCTTTTGGGGGTAAAAAGGGCAGGAGTTCAAAAGAGGTCATTTTAGGCAGATACAGCAATTTCAACTATGGAGTCAAAGGGGATAATTGGATTAAAGAATAACAAAAGCCAGATAACAGCATATAATTTGTTAACTGCAAGGTACATGTAATTATTGTAATGAACAGCAAGACTAGAATGGCCAGCAGGGGGCACTGACACACAGGACTATATGATGAAGGCGAATAAACTATTATGTGAGAGAGAAAGAGATAGGCAGAGATGTCATTATTTGACTACACATCAGAAACAATAAACAGCGGTTGAGCTGAAGGCTGACTTCAGTTACCAATGTGGAAAATCATAATCCAGTTTCCTGACTTGCAGTAGATCTTCCAAGGACTATTAGCTACAAATCAGAAACTTAAGCAATACTGAGGGACCTAAAACACCATGATGGTCCTCCATTGGAGAGTGGGAACACACAGGTCAGATGACAAATGCATTCCTGCCCTAAGATTGCCTGACAGTGGATCCACTGGGTAACCACACCAACCAGTGGTCATTTTTCTAGTCATGGGCTCATAATGAGGATCAATACCCTCACACTGGCTTCCTTTGGAGTAAGAACCAAGACTTCAAGTCAGGGAAGGCCAAGTGGAAGGCTTTGAAACTATATACACATCCTTGGTCCAGAAAGAAAATCAGAATCAACTCAATGTCTCAAGTTGAATGGCAGTGATTAGTGCTATTCTCAAAGACTTAAAGGAATTAGGTGTGGTAGTCTTGTCATACCACTGTTTAATTCACCAAAATATCCTCTGGGTCAGTAAATGGTAGAAGACTATGTTAAAGGGAACCAAGTGATAGCGCCACCACACCTGATAGATCAAACATGGATTTGGTTCTAGAACAAATCAACAAAGCCTCTGTCGCTTATATGCAGCTATAGATCTGATGAATGTGTTCTTTTCTTCCCTATGGAGAAAACGGAACAGAACAATTTGCATTCCTTTGGAATAGACAGCAATAATTTTCACTGTTTTATGCTATAGCTATAATTATTTTCTTGCCTTTTGTCACAATATAGTCCAAAGAAAACTTGATCATCTGGATATTCTATTAAACCTCAAATTGTTCTCTTATATTGGTGATATTATTTTAATCATATTGGGAAAGAGGGAATGGAAAGAACTATGGCACTATAGGAGACATGAGCATCATAGGGTACAAAATGACCTGTACAGAGATACAGGAGACTACCTTATTAGAGAATATTGTAGAAGTACAGTGATCTAGCATATGCTATCCAAGATAAAGATCAAGTCATCGCTCCTTGTAACTTCTATCTCTAAGAAGGATGCACAGTGCTTGGTGGGCCTCTTAAGATACTGGGGACATATATAATATACTTAATGACTCAGAAGACCACTGGCTTCAAGTAGGGGACAGAACAAGAGAGAGCTCTGCACAGATTCAGGCTTTGGAACAAATGCTATGTGATTAAATATGACAACACTAAGTGTCATTTCTGGCAAGTCCCAAGGAAAAGTCTAAGAACTTATCAGCAGAGACCTCTAAGTTGTTGATCCAAGACCATGTCCACTGTAATAGAAAACTATTTACCATTCAAAATTCAGTTTCTGGCATCCCATATAGAGACACATATGCATGCATCTATCAAGAAATATATAAAGTGTTTCACAGGTGACAAGGAAGCAAAGAAAGCAATACTCTCCTGATGTACTCTACTGCTAGGGAAAATTACTATTATTATCATAAGAGATAGAGTCGATGCTACATAATGGGGAAAACTAAGAGAATATTATCTGGAAATCAGGGAATTCATTATGGTTTCTATGTCCATGCCTAGTAATGGGTGAGTGCAGCAACAACAGCTTGAAAAGAGCATAATAACCGATAGTCATCCCTTTTGGAAATTAGGGTCTGAGTTACTCCACTAAGCAATAAACTTCTGACAACAGAAGTGCTGGCCAAAGATGAGGTACATGTTGAGTGAGTGGTATGGGAGCTATAAGAATGTGAGAGAAATTAGAAAACATTTTGAACTGAAGGAAAAAAAGGAAAATACAACATATCAAAGTTTGTAGACTGCAGCTAAAATAGTCCTTAGAGGAAAACACATGGCATTACATTCTTGCATTTAAGAAAATCTGAAATCTATGATCTACTCTTTAACCCTAAGAAACTAAAAGAAGAAACATGAATTAAACACCAAGTGAGCAGAAGAAAGAAATGATAAAAATACTAGAAATCAAGGAAATAAAGAAACTGGAGAGAAAAATCCATATCAACATCATAATAGGAGCTATAGCTACTACGATAAAAAAATTTTGAAAAAGATTTATAAAAGATTTTCAGTCTTTCCAAAAGATTGGAAAGGAAAAAATTAAAATGTCTATTCAGAGTTGACATGATTATCTATGTGGAAAGCTCCCCAAAAAAATCTATAGAAAACTTCTGGAATAGGTAAATAAAAATAACAATGTGGCAAGATACAAGGTCACGTACACAAGTCAAATGCCCTCCTATATCAGAAACAAACAATTAGAATTTGAAATTTTTTTAAATGTCTTTTATAATAACTACCCTGGAAAATTTAGGATTAAGTAGAGCAAATATGTACAAGATTTGTAGGTAGATACTATACAATACTACTGAGAGAAATCAAAGAATTAAATAAATGGAGAGATATTCCATGTTGTTAGATTAGAAGGCACATATTGTTAAGACATCAGTTCTTCCCAACTTGATCTATAGTCAACAGAATTCCAACAAAAATTCCAGGAAATGTTTGGTAGATATTGAAAAACTGACTTTAAAATTTATACGGAAAGGCAAAAAGGCCTAGTATAGTGAATAAAATACTGATGATGAACAAACTTGGAGGACTCAGATTAACTGATTTCCATATTTATTATAAAGCTATAATCAAGACAGCATAGTATTAGTGAAGGAATAGATTCACACATCAATGAAAGAGAAGATCCCAAAATAGACCTACACAAATATTTAAACTTATTCTTGACAAAAATTTAGAGGCAATTCCATAGACAAAGGATTTTTTTTTTCAAAAAATGGTGCTGGAAAAATTGACATCCATATACCAAAATTTGAACCTAGATGCAATTCATAAACTTTAGAAAATAAGAAACTCAAGATACACCATTGACCTAAGTGTAAAATGAAAAACAACAAAACTTCTAGAAAATCTAGGTGACCTTAGATTTGGTGACGGATCTTTAGATACAACACCAAAAACATGATCCACACACACAAAAATAGATACATTTGATTTTATTAAAGCCAAGTTTTTCTGTTGTCCAAAGACACTGTTAAGAGACTGAAAATACAAGTCACAGACTACGAGAAAACATTGGGAAAAAGCATATCTGTAAAGGACTTCTATCCAGAATATGAAGAACATCTAATATTCAACAATAAGAAAACAAAGAACCCAATTAAAAATGTGCAAAAAATTTGAAAAGGTACCTCATCAAGGAAATACATGTATATATACAAAAATAATCATGTGAAAAGATATTAAACATTGTTAATTATGGAAATGCTTATTAAAAACAATGAGAGGGGTCGGCTGGTGGCACAGCAGTTAAGTTTGCACATTCTGCTTTGGTGGCCCAGGGTTCACCAGTTTGGATCCTGGGTGCAGACATGGCACTGCTTGGCAAGCCATGCTGTGATAGGTGTCTCACATATAAAGTAGAGGAAGATGGGCACGGATGTTAGCTCAGGGCCAGTCTTCCTCAGCAAAAAGAGGAGGATTGACAGCAGATGCTAGTTCAGGGCTAATCTTCCTCAAAACAACAATAACAACAACAACAAAAACCAAAAGAACAATGAGGTACCACTACATGTATGAGAATGGCAAAAAAAAAAAAAATTCAGAAAGTAAACAATGCCAGTTCCTGGTGAGGATGCAGAGCAAGAAGAATTCTCATTCATTGCTGGTGGAAACACAAAATTGTACGGCAACTTTAGAAGAAAGTTTGGCATATGATCCAGCACTTGCATTCCTAGATATTTGCCCAACTTATTTGAGAACTTACATCTACACAAACCTGCATGCCAACTGTGATATTGTGATTTATAATAAGTAGTATATATTTGGTCTTTGTCCCTATTTCTGGCAGAGTTCCTAAAATTCTTGGAAATTCCTAAGTGAATTTTGTTATGTTAAGGAGGTGACTTTTGGAAAGCCCCTAGGTAACAAAAGGATGGGGACTGATTGCCAGGAGAATCAATCAGGTGATTAGAGGGTTGGAACTTTCAGTCTCACCCTCTGTCCTCTGTGGAGAAGAGAGCGGCTGAAGATTGACTTCAATCACCAATGGTCAATGATTTAGTCAACCACACCTAAGCAATAAAACTTCCATAGAAACTCAAAAGGATGAAGTTCACAGAGCTCCTGGGTTGGTGAACACGTGGAGATTTGGGGAGAGTGAAGTGCTGGGAGAGGACGTGGAAGCTGATTGCCCTTTCTGCGTATCTTGCCCTATGCATCTCTTCCGTCTGGCTATATGTGTAGAAAAAAGCTATATACTGAAACTCAGGAACTTTCGTCATAGTAAAATCTTTTGGTTCCTCATTCAGAGTATGCTCAGATTTCTGTTAAGTTTGGTTATCAGGTTTGGGAATTCACAGCAAATTAAAGTCATGAGTAAAATGGAGTTTTATTCCTTGTTGGTTAAATTTAGTACTAGAGGCTAGAACACTGAAAGCAGTAAGAACAGGAATAGAAGCAAATCTAAACATCATAAACAGCAGAATAAAATGGTATCATAACCTTTGTTCTTTAAGGGGAGAGATAACTACTTTACATATCTTAGAATCCATATTGCTCCATGTTTTAAATCCAAAACAATTTAGAAAGAATGGCAAAAAGACAACTTAATTATTACAGTTGTTCAATATTTCAAATATGTAGAAGAAGAAAAGTTTAGGCCATTAAAATCAAGACCAAACTCCAATTATTTATATGGTGCATATATGTACAATATAATTATGTTTTATTCATTTGAAATGATGCTGTATTCCAACCCTTCTGTGGCTTCATCAATAAAGCTACATCCTGTTCTGTTTCATGGCTAGAGCAGTTTGTCAGTCATAAAGTCTATACTCTAATTTAGGAAACCGAACTAAGAAAGATAAAGTCATCACTTCCCATCTCTCAGATTTAACCACACTGACCAAGGATATACGTAAGGGAATGCACAAAAGAGGGCAGTACTAAAAGTTAATCAATATTCCATGAATCTTCAGCAGCAGAAAACACAGTTTTTTCCAAAATATAATCAGAAGATGTCAGTCCAGTTGAGAATCTTGTACTGAGATAATTTGAAAGTGATATTTCTCTTCCACTGGACGCTCAAGTCACCAGTCTTGATTTCATTTGCAAAAGATCAAATGTCTCTAGTATTAAAAATAGAGATGCCAATAATAAAAATTTGTTTTTAGACTCCAAAAGATTTGTATTACATAAATTGCATTTTTGAGAGTTAGACTATGATAAATAGTTTCAGTGTAAGCAAAACAAAGGAATATGTGGCTGAAGTAAATATACTTCCTACCTAAATAGGAGTTAATTCACTTACCCAAGAAACAGCAATACAACTGAATTCTCACTGAAATCCTATACCTGAACATTAAATATTACTTATTGCTAAGAAACATGAAAATCAATAGTGTTTAAATCTGTGTGGTAGAATAGAACTACAAAGATATTGAAACTTTAGAAATTAGAAGCAATGTTTATTTCATTTAATATAGTGACAAATAGCCAAATCTATACAAATAACATGAGATATTTCATCTTAGAGTGGTAGAAAATGTCATATTTCATAATAATCTGTATTGAAGCTAAAGGAAAGGGTGACAGTATTTGTGAATTAAGAATAACATCTTTTAGAGTACCTTCCCTCGAGAAGAGGTTTTAAGAAATTTTTTTCCCTAGTTGTATGCTAACCCTCTTAAAATCATAGCAGATACAATCAGTTTTTGTGAAATGCCCTTTATAACTGTCAAACTAGATAAGATTACAGATTTATTGTCTCTTCAAAGTGTGATGTCATAAAGTCCCCTTTGCTTCAGCAAGAATCATTATTTGTCTTTTTTGACAAATAATCTTTGGTGTTTCACATGATCAGTAAGAGAATCAAGGGGATAGTTAAAGGAGCATTTAGAAATAGTATCCCTGAACTGTAGTAGAAAATCTAGATAATCCAAGAACCAGGCTAAAAATGCTTTTTTTAGGTAATATGATTAGAGTTTATTTAAACCATAAAGGTTTTTAAAATAAGATCAGAAACACTAACTTTTTATATTCATGACGTTATAGCAATTTTTTGTCACATCTTCTCTACATAGTTCCATTTAGTTGTAAGTTTACCTAAAAGTTTTATTTTTTTATTGTTTTTTTGATAGGCTTGTTTCTATTTTATTACATTCTGTTTCATTTTTTTCGGATGTACATCATATTTCTAATTCTGTGTATATTACATCATGTTCACCACCTGAAAACTAGTTGTATTATATTTTGTTTAAAGCATTGCACATGTGTATCTCATATGTATCCTATTGTAAGAATATATCACAATATATTAATTATTCAGTTGACAATATCAAGCCAATTTGGGCCTTTTACAAGCAATGCTTTTTTTTTTCTTAAAGATTGACACCTGAGCTAACATCTGTTGCAAATCTTCTTTTCTACTTCTTCTCCCCAAAGTCCCCCAAAGTCCCCCCAGTACATAGTTGAATATTCTAGTTGTGAGTGCCTCTGGTTGTGGCATGTGGGACGCTACCTCAGCATGGCCTGATGAGTGGTGCCATGTCCACACCCAGGATCCGAACTGGTGAAACCCTGGACCCCTGAAGCACAGTGTATGACCTTAGCCACTCAGCCATGGGGCTGGCCCTACAAGCAATGCTTTTATAGACATTCTTGTACATTTGTTCTGATGTACGCTTCAGAAATTTGATCCGGTATACATACCACCAGTAGTGGAAATATTGGGTCATAAGGTATGTGCCTCTTAATATCAACTGATAACGCTATTTTACAAAGTCACAACAGTACTATGTTTAAATTAAGCATGGTGAGAATATGAAAAACTTTGGGGGCTGGCCTGGTGGTGCAGCAGTTAAGTATGCACATTTCATTTTAGCAGCCTGGGGCTCCCCAGTTCAGATCCCAGGTCCGGACATGGCACAGCTTGGCAAACCACGCTGTAGTAGGCATTCCACATATAAAGTAGAGAAAGGTGGGCGCAGATGTTAGCTCAGGGCCAGTTTTGCTCAGCAAAAAGAGGAGGATTGGCAGCAGATGTTAGCTCAGGGCTAATCTTCCTCAAAAAAACAAAAATTTCCAATATCTCCACATTCTCACTAACACTTGATATTGTTAAACTTTATAAACTTTGCCAACTTTGTCAATTTACAATAGCAGCATGTATTCATCATATTAATTTGTATAATCCTGATTACTAGTGAGAGTTAATGTTAAGCAACTTTTCAAATATCATTTGCCTATTTGGTTAGCCTCATTTGTGAAGTTTCTGTGAAATTATCTCACCAATATTTCTATTCAACTTTTATGAACTGATTTGTAGATGTTTTGTATATATTCTAGAAAAAAAATCTTCATTATGCCAATTATTTGTGTTGGGAATTTCTTTTATTCTGTGAGTTGCTTTTCACTGTCTTAATTCAGTCTTTTAATGAATAGATTTATTTTAGTTGAATTTGTAGATCTATTCCTCTATTATTTAGTTGGTTCCATGTTTAAGAAGTTCTTCCCTCCATACTGTCTTCGCCTGTGACAAGACCCTACAGTCACAGGAGTGCACACTGACAGCCGGGACCCCCACAGCTACCTATCGGACTAAATCCAGCCTTGACTCCTATCACTGACCCGCATCACTGGGTTCACCTTTACTTAGCTTCTCCAGCTGTGCACATACAAGTCCCTGGTTCAATTCTAGTCACCGGTATCTACTGCTGTGCACCTATCACAAGACTGTGCAGTCACAGGAATGCATGCTGACAGCCATTGCCACCACAGCTGCTTGCTGGCCCAGATTTGGCCCTGACTCTTGTCACTGGCCTACACTGCTGGGCTCACTTGCAGCTAGCCCCTCCAGCTAAGCACCTGCATCCTGCCAGCCCAACTCTCATCAACAGCCTCTGCTATTGTGAACACACCTGTGACAAGACTCTGAAGCCACAGAAGAGTATGCCCTACAGGGCCCTACAGCAGGTAGTTCACCCACAGTTGCCTCTGGCCTTTGCTTCTGGCCTTGGTTCCCATTTACACATATGTGTCTGAAACTGGCCCCTGACACTACACAGGCACCTGTAGCTGGTCACTGCAGTTAAGTGTATGTATACCAGCAGCTCTGGTCATCACCAGTGCCTGCCCTGGTCCCTAGCTGATGGAAATAGAGGTGCCACCGAAGACCCCAAAAGCACTTTCAGCCTCTGGGGACTACTGTAGCACTTGGCAAGGACCACATAGTTATCAATATTGTAGACCCAATGGCCTGAGCCATCAAGAAATCATGCTCCACTGGAGCCAGGGCTGCCACATACCCCTACACTTGGTGCCCTACATCATTAGACCTGTGGCCAGATGGAAGATGGAAGTCTTTCCCCACTGAAGTCAGTCCGCAAATTCCGAAAGAGGCAACTCCTTCTTCAAATATGCAGACACCTATGCAAGGCTACAGAGATCATGAAAAATCAGGAAAACATAACACCACCAAAGGAACACAGTGAAATTTCAGTAATTGACCCCAAAGAAATGAAGATACATGAATCACCTGACAAAGAACTCAAAATAATTATTCTAAAGGTGCTCAGATTACTAAAAGAGAACACATATAAGCAATTTAGTGAAATCAGAAAAACAATACAAGAAAAAATTAAAAGTTCAACAAAGAGACAGAAAACACTAAAAAGAATCAAATAGAAATTTGAGAACTGAAGAATACATTGCCTTATCTGAAGAATTCACTAGAGAGCTTGAACAACAGACTTGAACAAGAAGAAGGAATGAGTGAACTCAAAGACAGAGCATTTGAAATCATCAAATCAGAGGAGCAAAAAGAAAAGAGAATGAAAAGGAATACTAAAGCCTGCATCACATGGAGTCCCAGAAAGAGAATAGAGGGAAAAAGGGATAGAAAGCTTATTTAAGGGAATAATGGCTGAGAACTTCCCAAACATGGGGAGTGATTTGGACATACAAATTTATAAAGCTAATAGATCACCCAAAATTTCAATGCAAAATGATCTTTTATAGGACACTTTATAATAAAATTGTCTAAAATCAAAGACAAAGAGAGAATTTTAAATGAACAAAAGGAAAAAAATCATACTTGGGAACCCCCTCATAAGCATCTCAGTGGATTTTTCGGCAGAAACCTTGCAGGTCAGGAGAGAGTGGGATGATATATTCAAAGTACTTGAGGAAAAAATCTGCCAACCAAGAATAGTTTACCTAGCAAAGTTGTCCTTCAGATATGAAGGTGAGATAGACTATCACAAACAACAAAAGTTGAAGCAGTTTATCACCACTAGACCTGCCTTATAAGAAATGTTGAAAGGAGTATTTCAAGCTGAAACAAAAGGATGTTGATTAAGAGCATGAAAACGTGTGAAAATTTATAGCATACTGGTAAAACCAAATATGTAGTCATATTTAGAATACCCTAAAACTGTAATATGGTGTGTTAACCACTTAACTCTAATATAAAGCTTAAAGAACAAAAATATTCAAAATAGCTATAGCTGCAATAATTTGTTAATGGATACATAATATAAAAAGATGTAAAGTGTGACATCAAAACACAAAATGTGTGAGAAGGGAGTAAACAGTAGAATTTTCATATGCAGTCAAAGTTTAGTTATTATTAGTGTCAAATAGACCATTATATTTATAAGATGCTTTAAGTGATCCTCAGGATAACCACAAAACAAAGAACTATAATAGATACATGCAGGATAAAGAGAAGAGAATCAAGGTATACCACTACAGGAAATCATCCATTCATAAGAAAGAAGGCAAGAGAGGAAGAAAGGAGAAAAGGAACTACAACACAGCCAGAAAACAATTAGCAAGATGGCAATCATAGTTCGTACCCATCAATAATTACTGTAAATATAAATGGAAGAAGTCTATAATCAAATGTCTATAATCAAATGTCTATAATCAAAGAATTCTATAATCAAAAGACAGAGTGGCTGAAAGGATAATAAAAGACCCAACTATATGCTGCCAACAAGAGACTCACTTCAGCTTTAAGAGCATGCATAGGTTAAAAGTGAAGAGGTGTAAAAAGATATTCCAAGCAAATGGAAACCAAAAAAGAACAGGAGCAGCTATACCTATATCACACAAAATAGACTTTAAGTCAAAAGTGTTAACAAGTCAATGATAAGAAAGTCGTTATATAATGATAAAATGCTTAATTCATCAAAAGATATAACAATTGAAAATATATATGAACACAACATCAGAGCATCTAAATATATTAATCAAATGCTAACCAATCTGAAGGGGGTGATAGGAATGATACAATAATAGCCACATTTCCATATCCTACTTTCAACAAAGAATAGATCATTGAGACAGAAAACAGTAAGGGAACATTGAACTTGGACTATACTTTGGACTAAATGGTCCTAATAGAAATATATAGAACACTCCATCTGACAAGAGTAGAATACACATTCCTCTAAAGTGCACATGGAACTTTCTCCAGGATAGGTCATATGTTAGGTCACAAAACAATTCTTAGCAAATTTAGAAAGATTGAAATAATACCAAGTATCTTTTCTGATCACAATGGTATGAAACTAGAAATCAATAACCTTAGGAAAACTAGATAATTCACAAATATGTGGAAATTAAACAACATACTCCGGAACCAATGTCAAAGATGAAATCAAAACAGAAATTAAAAAAACACTTTGAAACAAAGGAAAATGGAAAAAGAATATACCAAAACTTATGGAATGCAGCAAAATGAGTGCTAAGAGAGAAGTTTATAGTGATAAATGCCTGCATTAAAAAAAAAAAAAAAGATCTTAAACAACCTAACTTTACACCTCAAGGGACTAGAAAAATAAGAACAAACTAAGCCCAAAGTTAGCAGAAGGAAAAAGATAACATATACCAGGCAGAAATAAATGAAATAGAGACTGGAAAGATATAAAAGAACAGTGAAATAAAGAACAGGTGTTTTTGAAAAGATAAACAAAATTGGCAAACCTTTACCTAATCTTACCAAGGAAAAAAAGAGAGAGGACTCAAATAAATAAAATTACAACCAAAGAGGAGATACTACAACTAATATCACAAAAAATGCAAAGAGCCGTAAGAGACTATTATGAACAATTATACACCAACAAATTAGACAACCTGGAAGAAATGGATAAATTCCTAGACGTGTGCAACCTACCAAGACTAAATTGTGAGGAAATAGAAAATCTGAGCAGACCAATTATTAGTAAAGAGCTTGAATCAGTAATCAAAAGCCACCTAACAAAGAAAAGTCCAGGATGGGATGGGAATTAATACCAATCCTTCTCAAACTCTTCCAGAAAACTGAAGAAGAGGGAACACTCACAAACTCATAAGTTCAGCATTACCCTGATATCATAGTCAGATAAGGACACAACAAGGAAAGGAAACTATAGACCAACATCCCTGACTAATATAGGTGCAAAAACTCTCAACAAAATACTAGCAAACTGAATTCAGCAGGACATTAAAAAGATCATTCACCATGATCAAGAGGAACTTATCTGTGAGATACAGGGCTGGTTCAACGTATGCAAATCAAAAAAATGTGATAAGCCACATTAATAGAATGAAAGACAAAAATCATGCGGTCATCTCAATAAATGCAGAAAAGCATTTGACAAATTTCAATATCCTTTCATGCTAAAAACTATCAACATATCGGATATTGAAAGAATATATGTCAATATAATAAAGGCAGTATATGACAAATCTACAGCTCACATCATACGGAATGGTGAAATGTTGAAACCTTTTTATTTAAAGTCAGGAACAAGACAAGGGTGCTCACTCTCACCACTCCTACTTAACCTTATGCTGGAAGTTCTAGCCAGAGCAAACAGTTAAGAAGAACATATAAAAGGCACATTCAAACTGAAAAGGAAGAAATAAAATTGTCTCTGTTTTCTGAAGACATCATCTTGTATGTAGAAAATCCTAAAGACTCCACCAAAAAACTCTCAGAACTAATAAACAAGTTCAGTAAAATTTCAGACTACAAAATCCACATATAAAAATCGGTTGCTTCTTTACAGACTAACAGTGGACCATCTGAAGATGAAATAAAGAAAGCAATCCCATTCACAATAGCATCAAAAACCATAAAATACTTAAGAATAAATTTAACCAAAGAAGTGAAAGATCTCTATACTGAAAACTATAGGACATTGATGAAAGAAATTGAAGACACAAACAAATGGAAAGATATTTTGTGTTCATGGATTGGCAGAGTTAATATTGTTAAAATGTCCACATTACCCAAAGTCATCTATAGATAAAATACAATCCTTATCAAAATTCCAATGGTATTTTCCATAGAAATAAAAAAAAAATCCTGAAATTTGTATGGAACCACAAAAGACCTTGAATAGCCAAAGCAATCTTGAGAAAGAACCAAACTGGAGGCATACACTTCCTGATTTCAAACTATATTACAAAGCTACAGAAGTGAAAAGAGTATGGTACTCCATAAAAATAGACACATAGACTTATGGAACAGAATTAAAGGCCTAGAAATAAACCCTCGTGTATGGTCAACTAACATTTGAAAAGGGAGACAAGAATACTCAATGGGGAAAGTATAGTCTCTTCAATAAGTGGTGTTGGAAAAACTAGATATTCACATTAAAAAGAATGAAATTGGATGCATTTTACATCACTAACAAAAATTAACTTAAAATGGATTAAATGCTTAAACGTAAGATCAGAAATCACAAACTTGTAGAAGAAAACAGGGAAAATCCTCCTTGACATTCTTGGAAATGTTTTTTGGATATGATGCCAAAAGCACAAGCAACAAAAGCAAAAATCAGTATCAAACTGAAAAGCTTCTGCAAGCAAAAGAAACAACAAACAAAATGAAAAGGTAACCTACAGAATGGGAGAAAATATTGCAAACTGTATGTCAGATAAGGGATTAATATATAAAACATATAAGGAATGCATACAACTCAATAGCCAAAAAGCAAATAATCAGATTAAAAAATGAGCAAAGGACCTGAATAGACATTTTCCCAAAGAAGACATACACATGGCTAAGTGCATGAAAAGGTACTCAACATCACTTATCATCAGGGAAACGCAAATTAAAGCCACAATAAGATATCACTGCACATCTGTTAGGATAGATATTATTAAAAAAAAGACAAGAGATAACAAGTGCCAGCAAGGATGTAGAGAAAAGGGAACCCTGGTACACTGTTGGTGGTAATGTAAATTGGTACAGCTACTATGGAGAACAGTGTAAAGGTTCCTCAAAATATTAAAAATAAAACTACTATATGATTTAGAATATCACTTCTTGGTATATATCCAAAGGAAATGAAATCAGGATCTTGAAGAAATATCTGCACTCCCATGTTTATGTGAGCATTATTCACAATAGCCAATATACGGAAACAATCTGTGTCCATTAACAGATGAATGAGTAAAAAAAATGTGTGGGGGGTGTGTGTATGCAAATATATATGCAAATGTCATCATGGCAGATATTATCTGACAACAGCATTCTGGCCCATTCCCATTAATTAGATGGGAGAATACAGGTATATTATAGAACATCTTAAATGCAAAAGTTGATGTTGATAGAAACAAAAGGAGAAATTTTAAAGGTAAGTTTGGTTGTGAGGAAAAATATTGACGTTTAAACTGAATTTAACTTCCTATTTTGCCACCAACTAGCTATATGACCTTGGACAAATCCCTAAATCCCTCCAGTTCACTCACCTTTAGAGTGTGTGTTCAAATGAGATAATTTCCAAAACACAATATGACGCTGAAATTTTTGATTATATTTTAAAATAAAGAGAATGACATAACTTTTCTCCTATAATGAAACACAGGTTTGTGACTATATTTTATACAAATTAACTGCTTATTTAATTTATGGAGATAAGCATACCTTAAATGTTTATGGACATAAGTATATGGTCTGAATGACAATTTCATAAGATGTTGAAAATCCAAATGAATATTCTCAAACCAGAATAATAAGAAATATTTCAACTTAAATAACAATAGAAATTCAAAGTTTCTTAATTTTTTTTAAAAAATCAAACATTCATGGAGCACTCACACTCTCCTTTTATCCATTCTTTTGATCCTTGTTGACAATTACAAGGGTAAATTTTCTCCCCCCCTTTCCTTCAAGTAAGTGACAGTGACAACAACAAATGTGGGTATTTTTAGATCCGATTTAGAGGATAGCAGTCTATTGGATATTTGCTTCTGACCCTATCTCCAATAAAATTAAATTGATGTCATTGACAAGTAGTAGTATTTGACGGATGTGTTTATCAAGATGGTGAGGAATTATTGTGGGTGGCTCATGGGAATGCAAATAGAAGTGATGAGACAAAACTGAGCCACTGAAATCACAGCCTGGATATCAGGACAAATGCCCTAACAGTGCTTTAACCTCTTTGGGGAAATCGCAAAAGATCTACTTTTTTCCAGTACATTTGAAACTTACATCTGGCAACTGAAGTTGGGAAGGCAAAAACAGACTTATGAATTTCCCCTCATATTTGCTGCTTCTCAATTGAAAGAGAGTTATAATTCTGAAATTAATTTTCTACAAAAAGTTGGTCTTGCTTTGATGACTTTTATGTTTATATTTAGTCTGCCAAAATTTTTGTTTGTTTACTTCTTTATGTAACTTTCCTTGTCTCTATTTTCTCAACTATTTATTTACTTATTCAATTTTTAGACAACTATAAAGAAAATATCTTCACTAGATACATTTCTATAATATCTTAACTTGACTGTTACAACTTGCTCTATTACTGGTCATTTTTATTTTTACATATTACTAGCAGTGAGTACAACACATGTACCGAGGTATTGGTTTGCTCTTATTCGTGTTAGGTAGAATAATGCATCTCACCCTCAAAGAAAGATGTCTACATCCCAGTCCTAGGAACCTGTGACTATTTTACCTTACATGGAAAAGAGATTTTGCAGATATGATTAAGGCTAAACACCTTGAGAGAGGGAGATTATTCTGGATTATCTCAATGCGCCCAATCCAGTAACACAAATCCTTAAAGGCAGAGAAACATTCCTGACTGTGGTTAGAAAAATGAGGGTCAGAGAGATGAGACATTGCTGGCTTTGAAGACAGAGAAAGGGGACCACAAGCCGAGGAATGCAGGTAGCCTGTAGAAGGTGGAAAAGGTAACAAGGCTTCTCCCCTAAAGTTTATAGAAAGGAAAACAGTCTTGCTTTGATTTTAGCCCAGTGATATTCATGTCAGACTTCTAACCCATAGAGCTGTAAAATATTAAATTTGCAATGTTTTAAGCCTGTTAGTTCGGGGTAATTTGTTATGGCAGCAATAAGAAACCAATAAAATATTAGTTCCTCATTGAACCATTTTATCCTTTGACATGCTGTCTTTGAAGACATCCCAAAATTGTTCCATTAATTTATTCACTCATTCATTTTTTTCGTATAACCATTTTTTGTTGTTTTTGTTTTTTTTAGTGGCTACGTATATCCAGCATTGTGTTAGGAATAGGAATTATGAAAACAAAGTGTGGCCCCTGTTAAAAATCTCACATTCAAGCATGTGATTAATAACAAAGCAATATGGTGAATATATATATAAGAGCAGCTGCTATTATCAGAGCTCAGAAGAAGAAGTAATTGATTTTATGCAGGGATGAAATGATGGAAGTGGAGTAGAAGAAAGCTTTAAAAAAGTAAAATTTGAACTGGAATTTAAAGGTTGAGAAGTTTCCACTATAAGGAACAATGAGAAAAAAATGTGTTAAATCTAAGTGGAACAGGCTGAGCAGAAGCAAGAGATGTGTACAGCTGGGCATAATGTTCTAAAGTCAAGTTTATTGCTTGGCTCTTTCATTTATATGAGAGTGTAATTTGCTTATTAGAATGCATATCAGTATGAGGAATGTTCTGTTCACTACAGCATCCCCAGCATCTAGAACAGTGCTAGCCCATTGTTGGCATTCAATAACACCATGCTGTGTAAGTGAATGCCTTTCTTCTTAATGTGATTTAAAGAAATGTATTTAAATATAGACATATTTTGCATGTCGCTTAACAGGCTTAAGAAATACACTTAGATCTGTGGTCCCCAGTACTTTGGAGGAATCTGCAGAGTCCAATGTGCCTAACTCTGCTGAGATCTGATAACTAAGAAGTAAAACTTGAAAAATTTGAAAACTTATACACAAGCAGATATATTGCAAAACGTTTCATGGAACCAGATGTCACATTTCTTAGTATACGCCAACTTTTCAATTTTTCTAAATGCTGATTTTATCTTTAAATAATATCTCTTTTTGACAGTACAAATGACACAAAATGCAATTTTTTCCGAGACTGTGGTGTCTATCATCAAGTTTAATATGCTTGAAATTTTCCAAAGCACCTGATTTTAAACGATCTAAAAGTGAAAATACACTCTACAACCACTCCAACTTTATTATAACTAGGAACAGATGTTCAGCAATATAAATTAATGAACTCCACTTTTTATGATGCTGATTAGAGTATTTTAAACCTTTTAATAGATAATTAATTTTTTATATTCTTTAATTTTAGTTTATTGTAAAAATGGGTATTTGTCTAAATTTTATCCTTTCGGATGGCATATTTTAAAAGATTTTTCTGAGCTCACATCTTCATTTAAATAAAAGAAAATTCAAGCATCATTTCAAGTTTGAAAGAGTTTATTTCTCATAGCTCATAAGACATTTCAGCTTTTATTCACATCTGAACACCCATATTGGCAACAGAAGCCAAATCATCCAAAGGACAATTTTTCTGAAATTTCCATTTCCTTTGGAAAGCAAAAAGGCCAAGGGATATGATTTGAGGAAATCAGCAATATTCTACTTTCAAATGTTAGTTAGATCCTGTGTCAGGGGATATAGACCTTCTCACTTAAGGTGATTTTCTTTGAAGTTGCTAGCTCAAGGTGTAGTTGGAGTTATTAAGGTGTTTTGGATACACTGAGTTAATGTGGCAATATATTTTGGTGTGCAGAACAATAAACTTTATGAATAAAGAGAAAAAGCTCAGTTAGTCTTCTAATCAGTGGGCAGATAATTACTTTCTTCTGAATGAGTTATACAAAAAGGAAAGAAAGGAACAGAGAAATGTGAAGATGTTTGTGCTCTCAGCAAATTGCAGAGGTCTCTCCTTTCTCTAGAAGCAAAAGGCCTGAATGCAACATGGTTATAAGGTATATTGAGTCTTGTTTTCTTTTTGGTAGTGTCAATAATGCCTATAGCTGTGACTGAGGAATAAGGTTGGTCTGAATGGTAAATAACTGAGTCCTCGATGCCAAAACCTGATATCTGAGGACCAACTGCTCAATTATTTTAAAAAAGCTATTAGCTACAAAATAGCATAAAGAACAAACTTATAAAGGACATTTTGAATGCTGCCTAATTTTATCACAATAAATCAGTTCCTTTAAAAGTTACTTAAACATATTCAGAATTGCATTTAAGTCTATATGGCAGGAATCTGACTATAGTAGCTTAAACAAGTAACCGATTTAGTGGTGATAAGAAATTCCTGAAATCAGCTGATACGTGCTTCTAGTGTTGAAAGATCTAGGTGTATTCCACCTTTCTGGTCTGCTGACTTTTTTTTTTTACTTTTTAAAGCTATTTTTTTCCAGTTTTACTGAGAAATAATTGACACACATCACTGTATAAGCTTAAGCTGTACAGCACGATGATTTTATTTACATATATTGTGAAGTGGTTACCACAATAGGTTTAGTTAACATCCATCCTCTCATATAGATAGAATAAAAAGAAAAGAAAAGTGGAGAGGAAAAAGAAAATTTCTCCTTGTGAGAGAACTCTTTAGGATGTCCTCTCTTTAACTTTCTTATATATCGCGCAGCAGTGTTAACTATGCTTATTAGGTTGTACACTCCATCTCTAGTATTTATTTATCTTGTAACTGGAAGTCTGAGTTTTTTGACTATCTTCCTCCAATTCCCCCTCCCCCCACTTGGTGTGCTAACTTTAATATATACCTATTCATTTCATACTTAGAGCAAGATGTCTACTGAAGCTCTGGGCTCTGCATCTGTGTTTTGTTATAGAAAAAAATGGGGATATGAATAAAGGTAAAATACACGTCAGTTGAATCTCTAACTTTTTATCAGGATATAAAGCAGTGGATTTTCATAGTTGTAAGGGTGTCTGGGGAGGCAAGTGTCTATAACCTTGTGTATTGCTATCCCCCAAAACTTGGGATTCTGCCAGCCATAAAAAAAGAGAAGATAGATATTAGACAATCAATTAGCAGAATCTCCTATTTTGTCTTGAAAATTTTTGATTGTCTAGTGTTCCTCACCAAGTTATTGTAATGAATAATATGTTTAGAAAAAATAATCAGTGGGGTCTGAATAAATAGCACAATTAAATCTCTGGGGAAAAAGACTATACCTTATGGTTTGGACTATAGTAATATCCAATAAATATTATAAATATCTGGCGTCTGTAAATCAATCTTACAGTTTTATTTTTTAAGGCAATTAAAACATGGTTTAAAGAAGAACTCTTTTAATAATTAAAATGGTTGTTTTACTATTTTTCCAGCCAATCAAACGCATGAAAGACAAATACTAGCTATGGCTACTGGGAGGAGAGGGGCAAAATTTTCATTAGCATAAATGTGATTGTCTGGAACACTTACAAGAATCAATGAAAATATACTAATGGAATAATATGGCTAGATTAAAATATAAATTCAATAGTTTCTCTATATGCCAAACTAATCAGAGAGAAAGGTATAATGGGGAAAGCCCTTTGCATTAAAAATGTAAACCAAGTAGCAAAACAAGAAATAACCTTAACAGTAATTAATGGGAACTGCATGAAGGCATACGCTTAATTTTATTTAGAGATATGTAACAAGTCTTGGAAAATAGAGCAAGATACCTTGTTGTTCCTATGCAGGAGGACTAGGTGTTTATAAAACATGTTGATGCTTTCAGGGGCAGCCCTGTGGCATAGTGGGTAAGTTCTGCATGCTCTGCTTTGGTGGCCCAGGTTGGCGAGTTCAGATCTCAAGCGTGGACCTAAACCACTCATCAACCATGCTGTGGTGGTAACCCAGACACAAAATAGAGAAAATTTGGCACAGGTGTTAGCTCAGCTCGAATTTTCCTCAGCAAAAAAAAAGTTGATGCTTCCAGAATTATATCATAAAGCTAGTATAATTTCAACATACACCAAATGTATTGAAAATTTATCTAAGTATGATGTTAAGAACAGCTAAGATAATTTTGAAAACAAAGACTCAGAGTAATGAGTGTAGCCACCCAGGATATAATACTCTTTTATAATGTACTGTATAAAAAACATAGATTGGTAGAATCTACAACTATGATGAGTTTCCATTAAGCTGGACCTAATACATAAAGTAATTTAATGTGTGATAAGTAAAGCATCAGGAATCAGAGGGCAAATATCTCTGTACTTATGAAAAATTATGTTAAAAACTTGGGAAGTTATTATAATAAAAATATTAAGTTTGACTTTACAATTTTAAACATATCCAGAAATTCATAACCAAAGTTTAAAATTAGCGTCATAACATTATAATGTAAAAGCAAAAGTCACAGGGAAAATTTTCAATATGCTTATTGTTTTATGCTATAAATAGAAATCATTCACAAAACTTTATTAAATATACTCTTATTATAAACTATTTCTGAATGTATTTGTTTATTCTTAAAATACCATAGTATTTAACACATACATATGTGCATTATATTTTTAATTTTTTATATTTTTATTCAATTATTACACAGATATATTTTTGAATGCTTATGTTGTACAATCATTTTGGTTAAAATGACAGAAGTTAAATAGATATATGAAATTTGATACTAACGCAGTTGAAAATTGAGTGAGGAAGGCATGTATGGAAATAACTGTAGAGATTAATGCAGAATTATGTAAGTGATGTAATAAAAATATTTGTGGTGGAGAATAGGCAATCAATAACTACATTTATTCTCAGATTTTTCTCTATTTCCCAAGAGTAGCCACCTTTATTTTTAGAGCAGGTGCTAATTTCATTTATTTAATAAAAAACCCCTTTTATATATAATAGATTTGACGTTCTATGTTATATGCTATAACATCAATGAATCCAGGTAAAAGTAAATCCACACTTAATTCTACAATTTCCAAATTAAGAAATTTAAAAATCAAAATAAAAAGTTAGAGAAACGTATATACAGCAGAGTTGAAACTCCAAGTGAAGAATCAAGTTGTGACTTCTTTTATAGGTTAAACATACATGTAAATTTAATTAATTTAATTAGGATCAATAGTAAAATGGGATAATTAAACAAAAATCTCCCCAACTATCTAGTTTTTTCTTTTAAAAAATGTAGTTGCTGCTGAATTTTGTTGTTTTTGTTTTGTTTAAGATCACCTAATTTTCCTGGACAATTGCTTCAATGTTCAGTTGTATAGCCTCAGATTAAAATTTATTATTTGGGTAACTTAATCCTGTCATTTCAAATGTATCCTTTGCAGCTCTTCATTACTATCATTATTCTATTAAAAGGGTTAGCAAAAATTGATTTTCCAAAATTTGTATACGTTTGTTTTGGTTTTGATGGTTTTGACAGCAAATGCAAAGATATGCTATTAAGATAGGAAATTTCATAATTCAGTAAAATAAAAGCCAGTTATATCAATTTGAATCACATATTGTTCAATTTAGCCTTTATATGACTGTATCTTCTTCCACACACAAACACCCACATATACACACATGTAGGAAATTAGTCATTTGGGGCTTTTAATAGTTTTTATTTCATAATTTTAGAAGATGCAAGCATCAGAGCAGAAAATCAGACGGCATAAAACTAGTCAAATCAAGGAATAGTAAAGCTCAGATTTTAGTAAAACTTTTAAGTAAAAAAAGGGAATTTTGGCAGCAGAACATAATCCAGAAAAACATATTATTTTGATGGTAGGAAGGTTCTTATTTAAAATTATTGATACCTATATAGCATAATTACTTTTAAGAGCAAGGACTCTTTTATTCACTATTGTATTCCTAGGGCCTAGTCATTAAGTGCCTAGAAAATGACTAGTGCTCAATAAAAGTATGAATGAATGAAAGGTACAAATAAATACGTAACTAAATTTAGTCTCTGGATTGGAGAAAAGAATGGAAGAAATTGATACATTAATATAATAAATAAAATGATAACTTGTGTAATGTATCTGGAAGTTCTAAGCAGTATAAACTTGCTTTAAAATGCCAGCCATTCAATATTATTTCTTAAAGGACAGAGCCTTAAATGTTAAAAGAGATAATCACTGAGATACAATTTTCTTTAGTTAATAAAGAAGTATATAGTTAATACAGAGCATAAAACTGTGTGCAGCAGGCCAAAGAAAAATATGTTTATATATCTGCAATTTGAGCTCCCATTTGTTATGTACATGACTGAGTGTCCTTCTATTGGAGCTTTTTTTCCCCCACAAAACATAAACTATTTAATTCTGATTTTTAAAGAGCAAAATAATTTACTATATTGAAACAGCCCATTCATCATATAAAGCATTTGATTCTGTCACCTCAAGTGCTCGTTAAATCACTTCCAGCTGCTACAATCAAGGGCCAGGTACTTCTAAGGTCTGACACTTTCTGAGCTCTATTACACCTTTAAGTATGATTCTTCAATCCAATTCTAGCCTTCATAATAATCAAGTGCCCACTCCAGTTAACTTCAAGGCAACTGGGAACTTAGAATTCTCCATATGTGTCTGTATCTGATTTTCAATCAGACCTCTTCATCCAAAACCTGAAAGGTTCTGAATATCTATGAAGTATATAGTAACATTTTCACTTAAAGCAGTGTCAAGAGCAGCATCATTGAAATAAAACTTTGGCAAGGAAACTAAGCTATAAAAGGGACACTTCTCCAAACCAACAAGGAAGTAAGTTGGCGATAGAAATGAGAGGTAATATATTCTGTGATTGCACCTACAGGAATCCATTGATTAAATAATTTAGCATCAAGGTGGAATTCAATGTCATTTAAATGACAAGAAAAAAGGAGAAATTCCATGCTTAAGAATCTATATTGAAGAAAGTTTACACACAGGCTTTATCCATATATAACGTTTGATTTGTTCAACAAATGTTTATTAAATATCTGTCAGGTGATGTATACGTATATAAAATAAAATTTAATACAAATGTATTATAAAAGTAACAAAATGGAATTCAGTGACATTTAAATGCCTAGTTTACACATTCGCTTCTTTCTTTTTTTATTACAAAAATTTATAATATCTTATTGAGATATAATTCACATACCCTAAAATTCACCCTATTCAAGTGTTTTTTTTAGTATATTCACAGAGCTGTGTAACCACCACCATTATTTAATTTCAGAACATTTTCATTATCCCAAAAAGAAACCTCTTATTGATTATCAGTTGCTTCTCATTTCTTCTCAAACCTCCCGGCCATAGGCAGCCACTGATTTTCTTTCTATCTCTGGATTTACCTGTTCTGGACATGTCATATAAGTGGAATCACATAACATTAGCCTTTCATGAGCTTCTTTTACTTGGCATAATATTTTCAAGTTTCATCCTTTATTCTTTTTTCTAGCTGAATAGTATTCCATTGTATAGAATACTGTACACCATATTTTGTTTAACCATTCATTACTTGATGGACATTTGGATTGTTTCCACTTTTTGGCTATTATGAATAATCTGCTGTGAACATTCATGTATAAGTTTTTGTGTTGGACATATGTTGTCAGTTCTCTTGGATTTGCTAACTAATTTAACATGCCTAATAACGTGACATTATAGTTGTAGCCAGCATTCTATCACACCTGGGAACTAGTTATCCTTTACTAAGAACAGCTAGCTGAGCGTTTTTAGTGCCACTGCTAGTTTGGGAACTTCCCTTGTTGTCCAGTTCTGATAGCTGCTTTCCAGGTAAACTGATATTTGCTGTATCTCTTCCCCCACCCTAGTTTTAGTGAGATATAATTGATATATAACATTGTGTAAGTTTAAGGTGTACAATGTGTTGATTTGATACACATATATTGCAAAATGATTACCAACTTAGTGTTAGTTAATGCCTCCATCCATTATACAATTAACATTACTTTTTGTGGTAGAACATGTAAGATTTACTCTTAACAACTTTCAAGTATATAGTATTTTATTGTTAACTATAATCATAATGTTGTACGTTAGATCCCCAGAACTTATTCTTAACTGGAAGTTTGTACCCTTTGACCAACATTTCCCCATTTCTCCCACCATCCCTTAACCCTTGGTAACTACTATTCTACTCTCTGTTTCTACAAGTTTGGCTTCCTTTAGATTCCAGATATAAGCGATGTCATACAGTATTTGTCTTTCTTTGTCTGACTTATCTCACTTACCTTTGTGCTCTGAAGATTCATCCATGTTGTTGCAAGTGACAAGATTCCTTTTTTTCTCATGGCTGAATAATATTCCATTTTGTGTATATATATGACATTTCTTCTTTATCCATTCATCTGCTGAAAGTCACTTAGGTTGTTTCCTTATCATGGTGGTTTAATTGGTATAATTTGGAAGTAGGGTCACCAGGATTGCTTATGAATTAATGTGGAGTATGAGAACTGAGGAAAATTAAAGATGCTTCAGGCATTATGGCTTGAGCAACTAGAAAGAATTTGTTATCAATTAAACAAAGAAAGTCTACAGAAGAAGTTATAAGGGAAGGGGAAATAAGGAGACCCTCTTGTGACATGTTAAATTTGAAATGTGTTGTGAAACCTGACAAGATCATCAAGGAGATGAGTATAGATAGGCATGAGGTCCAAAGAGGTCTGAGTCATTCCAAATTTAACAAGCTAGAGTGATGAGAGGAATCAGGACGGAGACCAAGAAGGAAGAATTAGTAGGGTAGATGAAAATTACATGAGTGGGCTGTCCCAGAAACCAGGTAAAATCTTTTAAGAAGCACAGAGTTATAACTGGTATCAAATGCTGATGATTGGCCAGTCATGAATTATGAGACTTGACCACTGGATTTTGCGATAAGACTCATCGATGTCTATAAGGGATATTTGTATCAAAGGGAGAGTACGAAAAACTTGATTAGAGTGGATGTAAGAAAGAAAAGAATAAGAATATTTGGAAACAGCAAGCATAGACTACTCTTGTCAAATTTTGTTGACAAAATGGTATGTGTAAGAGGAGGATATGGATCTAAAGAGTGCTTTTTAAAACTATGCTTTTTTATTTAAGATGGTGTTAATATTTATAGTATAGAGAGCTCCTATCTACCCCACACCCAATTTGCATATTATTAATATTTCACATTACTATGGTACATTTGCCACAATCAATGAAGCAATATTCATACATTATTGCTAACTAACATCTATATGCTAGAGTCCTTAATTTTTTTTTTCCTGAAGAAGATTAGCCCTGAGCTAACATCTGTGCCAATCTTCCTCCACTTTATATGTGGGTTGCCACCACAGCATGGCTGACCAGTGGTGCAGGTCTGTGCCTGGGATCCAAACGCATGAACTCGGGCACTGAAGCAGAGCACACGGAACTTAACCACTACGCCATGATGTTGTCCCCTAGGTTCCTTAATTTTCACCTAATTTCCTTTTTCAGTTCCAGGATCCCATCCCAAATACAACATTATATTTAATTATCATGTCTCGTTAGACTCCTCTTGGCTATGACAGTTTGTCAGAATTTTCTGGTTTGGATAAATTTGTCTCTAGTTTTCTTATTTTGTAATATCTTTATCTGGTTTTGATATTAGGGTAAGATCAGCTTTATAGCATGACTTAAGAAAGTATTCCTTTTGCTCCTATTTTCTAAAAGATGTCATGGAAAATTTGTCTTATATCTTTATTAGAATTCACCAGTGAAACCAAGGAGGCTGAATGCTATCATTTTTGGAAGATTATTAATTGTTGGTTCAATTTGTTTAATATTTATAGGGCTATTCAGGTTATTGATTTCTTTGTGAGCTTTGGAAGCCTGTGTCTTTTAAGAACTTGGTTGTCAAATTTGTGAGCATATAGTTATTTATATTTTTCTTTGTTGTCTGTATACTTGGGATAAATTGTGATGATCCATCCTTCATTTCTGATATTGGTACTTTGTGTCTTTTCATTTTTTCCCTGATTAGCCTGGCTAGAGGTGTATTAATTTTATCAATATTTTCAACAGTCACTTTTTAGTTTGGTTGATCTTTCCTATTTTTTTTTTGCCTGTGTTTCAATTTCATTTATTTCTGTATTAATTTTTATTATTTCTTTCATTCTTGCTTTAAACCTAAGTTGCTCTTCTTTTTCCTGTTTCCTAAGGTAGAAACTTAGGTTATTGATTGTAGAGCTTTTTCTGAATAAAATTTCCTCTAAGCACTGCTTTTGCTTCAACTAACAATTTTTGGTAAATTATATTCTAATTTTTACTTAGTTCAAAATATTTTTAAAAATTTTTTGAGTACTTTTTTGAACCATGAATTATCAGAAGAGGTACAGACTAATTTCCAAATATATGAGGATTTTTCAGCTTTCAGACATTGTTTTCTAGTTTAATTCCATTGTGAACTGAGAACACACTTTGTATGAATTTTAATTGGTGGGCTTTATGGCCAGCATATTGTCTACCTTGATGAACATTCTGTGTAGTTTGGGAAGAATGTGTATTCTGCTCTTGTTGGTTAGAGCATTCTTTAAATGACAATTTTATGAAGTTGACTGACAAGATAGTTCGGGTCATCTATTATACTAATTTTGTATCTCTTTGATCTATCAACTGCTGTCAGATGTATCCAACTATAATAGTGGATTTGTCTCTTTCTTCTTTCACTTCTGTCAGTTTTTGTCTCATATATTTTGATGCTGCCTTACTAGGGGCATGCACGTTTAGGATTGTTATGTATTAGAGAATTGATCCCTTTATTGGTATGTAATACCCTTCTTTATCCCTGTTAATTTTCCTTGTTCTGAATTCTGCATTGTCTGAAATTATTATGGCTACATTGGCTTTCTTGTGATTAGTGTTATTATTGGATGTTTCTCTCTATCCCTTTACGTTTACTTTATATAAGCTTTTATATTTAAATGGGTTTCTTGTAGACAACAGTTTTTTCTGTAAATTTACTCTGACAATGTATCTTTTAATAAATAATAAAGGTAAATTTAGACCATCCAAATTTAAAGAGATTGTTGATATACTTTTCTTAATATCTACCATGTTTGTAACTGGTTTCTACTTGTTGCATTTGTTCTTTATTTTCTCCTCCTTTTTTTACCTTCTCTTGTTTTAATTGACGATTTTATATGATTCTATTTTATCTCTTCTTTAAGGATACCACTTATACTTATTTTTATAATTTTTTGTAATGCTTTCTCTAGAGTTTAGGATATTTGCATATTTACATATTTAAATAATTTAAGTCTGCCTTAAATTATACTTCAAATAACACTATATTGTTTCACATGGAGTACATTTACCTTATAATCAATTCCTTCCTCCTGTCCCTTGTAACATTGCTGTCATTTATATGTAAATGATTATAATCATCCATTACATTATTGCTATTCTTACTTTAAACAAACAGATATCTTTTAGATCAATTAAGAGTAAGAAACATAAAGAATTTTATTTTATCTCTATCTATTCTTTCTCTGCAGTCCTTCCTTTATGTAGATGAAAATTTCTTCTTATATAATTTTCCTTCTGTATGAAGTGATGCTTTTAACATTTTATGCAGGGCAGATCTGCTGGCAATGAGCTCTCTCAGTTTATGTTTATCTGAGAAAGTGTTTATTTCTCCTTCACTTTTGAAGGATACTTTTGCTAGATACAGAATTCTAAGTTGGCTTCTTTTTTCTTTCAACACTGAAATGTTTTTTTCCACTCTCTTTTTATGGTTTCTGAGAAGAATTCCACTATAATTATGTCTTTGTTCCTCTGTAAGTAAGGGTTTTTTATGGCTCTTTTTATTTAACTCTTTTTTATTTAACTATATTCAAGTTCACTGACACTTTCTTCAGCTATGCTGGATTTATTGATATGTCTCAAAAGCATTCTTCATTTCTGTTATGGTGTTTTTAATTTCCAACACTTCTTATTCTTTCTTAGAGCTTCCATCTCTCTGTTTACATTATTCATCTATCTTGCATGTAATCTTCTTTTTTCCATTAGAGCCTTTAACGTAGTATTCATAGTTATGCTAAACTACCTGTCCAATAATTTTCTTATTACGTCATATCTGAGTCTGGTTCTGACGTGACTTCATCTTTCAGACGGCTTCTTATTCTTTTTTCTTTTTGGTGTGTTTATTTATTTTTTTTTAACTAGAAATGTTGTATTAAGTAATGAGAACTGAGGTAAATAAGTCTTTAGTGTGCGGATTTATACTATTCTGGCTAAGAGTTGGGCTATGTTTAATGTTTACTGTAGCTATAGATGCAGGAGGCTTTAAATTTCTCTAGTGTCCCTGTTTTTTTCTTCTCCTTTTTACTTGGGGTTTCTCTTTATATTCACCTTGAGAGAAAGAGATTGTCTTGCAGCTTTTTCAGCTGTAATCTGCTGTTAATATAACACAGTCCTGTTGGTGTGGTGGTAATGTGTGGGGAAGTTATTCTTCTATAATTCTCCTATTAAATCTCTGTTTTAGTGGATCTGTGTCACAGGGCTGTGAGTTTCACAACTGTTTCTGCAGAGGTATGGCTTTTTTCACCCCTTGTCCATTACACCTTTATCTGACTGCAGTGTTCCCAAATTTATTTCCATGAAGCCCTAATCCATTTTAACTATGTTTTTAATTTTGTTTTTCCCTCTCTCCACTGAGACAGGAAGGCTAAAGGTGCCTGGATTGGGAGAAATGGATTTCTTGCAATAAGGGATAATGTTCTAGCAAACTGTTTTTCCTCAGAGAGTAAGCTTTTGTTATGGAGAAACTTCCAGGCACAGTTCACAATGATTATTCTTCTTCTCTCCTTGAAAAATCCATAAGGGAAAGTTCTCACAGCTCCACCACAACAGATAGCTGGGTTTCCTTGATGTAAAGCTCACGAAATTCTGGGACCCCTCTTTGACTGAAATCCTAAGGAATCTCTCACTCTTATGTTTGTCCATCCTTAGTCTCAAGCAATTCACCAAAATTATCAGCTACGTGTTCCACTAGGTGTTAAGTCATTGATTTTCAGTTTTCCCACCATTTTTCTTGTTGTAAGGACAGGAGGGACAACTTCCAAGCTCTGTACATGTAGGATTGAAATTATAAGTCTAAAGAGCATATTTTTGGTAAGAATTTGGCTTTTATTAAAAGTGAAATGTGGACATAGTGGTGGGTTTTTTGTGTTTTGTTTTAAAATTGAGTTCATAATAGTTTACATCAATGTGAGATTTCAGCTGTACATTATTTGTTGAGCACATAAGTGGTTCCCTTCAGCCCCTTCACCCCCTGTGCCCACCTCCCTCCCCCTTCCCATGGTAATCACTGAAGTATTTTCTTTGTCCCTGTGTTTCTTTATATTCCACATATGAGTGAAATCATCTGGTGTTTGTCTTTCTCAGTCTGGCTTATTTTGCTTAGCATAATTCTCTCCAGATCATTCCATGTTGTTGCAAATGGGAGGGACTTGTCTGTTTTATGGGTGAGTAGTATTCCATTTTATATGTATACCATATCTTCTTTATCTGATCATAAGTGGATGGGCACTTGGATTGTTTTCATGTCTTGGCTATTGTGAATAATCCTGCAACGAACATAGGGGTACATATGCTACTTTGGAATGTTGATTTCAAATTGTTTGGGTAGATACCCAGTAGTGGGATAGCTGGGTGATATGGTAGTTCTACTTGTAGTTTTTTGAGGAACCTCCATATTGTTTTCCATAGTGGTTGCACCAGTTTGCATTCCCATCAGTAGTGTATGAAGGCTCCCTTTTCTCCACACTCTCTCCAACATTTGTTATTTTTAGTCTTAGTAATTATAGCCATTTTAACAGGTGTAAGGTGGTATCTTGGTGTAGTTTTGATTTGCATTTCCCTGGTGATTAGTGATGTTGAACATCTTTTTGTGTGTTTCTTGGCCATTTGTGTATCTTTTTTGGAAAAATGTCTGTTCATATCCTCTGCCTATTTTTTCATCAGGTTGTTTGTTTTTCTTATTGTTCAGTTGGGTGAGTGCCTTACATATTATGGAGATTAACCCCTTGTCAGATATATGATTTGCCAATATCTTCTCCCGATTGGCGGGTTGTCTCTGTTTTGATTCTAGTTTCTCTTGCCTTGCAGAAGCTCTTTAGTCTGATGAACTGTCACTTGTTTATTTTTTCTTTTGTTTCCCTTGTCTGAGAAGACATGGTATTCGAAAAGACCCTTTTCAGTTCTATGTCAAAAAGTGTACTGCCTATATTATCTTCCCGGAGTTTTATACCTTCAGGACTTATCTTCAAGTCTTTGATCCATTTTGAGTTTATTTTTGTTTATGGTGTGAGATAATGATCTACCTCCATTCTTTTGCATGTGACTGTGCAGTTTTCCCAACACCGTTTATTGAAGAGACTATCTTTTCTACATTATATGTTCTTGGCACCTTTGTCAAAGATTAACTGTCCATAGATGTGTGGTTTTATTTCTGGGCTTTCAGTTCTGTTCCATGGATCTGTGTGCCTGTTTTTGTACCAGTAATATGCCGTTTTGATCACTATGACTTTGTAGTACATTTTGACATCAGGGATTGTGATACCTCCAGCTTCGTTCTTTTTCTCAGGATTGCCTTAGCAATTTGAGGGCTTTGGTTGCCCCAAATGAATTTTAGGATTCTTTGTTCTATTTCTACGAAGAATGTTATTGGGATTCCAATTGGGATTGCACTGAATCTGTGGATTGCTTTGGGTAGTATGGACATTTTAACTATGTGTATTCTTCCAATCCATGTGCACAGAATCTCTTTCCATCTCTTTATGCCGGTATCAATTTCTTTCAGCAATGTCTTACAGTTTTCATAGTATAAGTCCTTCACCTCCTTAGTTAAATTTATTCCTAGGTACTTTATTTTTTTAGTTGCAATTGCAAATGGAATTGAATTCTTGAGTTCTCTTTCTGTAAGTTCATTATTGGAGTATAGAAAAGCAACTGATTTTTCTAAGTTGATTCTGTACCCTGAAACTTTACTGTAGTTTTTAATTATTTCTATTAGTTTTCCAATGGATTCTTTGAGGTTGTCTATATATGGAAATCATGTCACCTGCAAACAGCAAGAGTTTCACTTCTTCACTCCCTTTGGATTCCTCTCATTCCTTTCTCTTGCCGAATTCCTCTGGCCCAAACCTCCAGTACTATGTTGAATAAGAGTGATGATAGAGAACATCCTTGTCTTGTTCCTGCTCTCAGGAGGATGGAATTCAGTTTTTGCCCATTGAGTATGATGTTGGCTGTGGGTTTGTCGTATATGGCCTTTATTATGTTGAGGTAATTTCCTTGTATCCCCATTTTGTTCAGAGGTTTTATCATAAATCACTGTTGGATCTTGTCAAATGCTTTCTCTGCATCTATTGAGATGATCATGTGGTTTTTATTCCTCAACTTGTTGATATGGTGTATCACATTGGTTGATTTGTGGATGTTGAACATCCCTGTGTCCCTGGTATGAATCCCACTTGATCTTGATGTATGATCCTTTTGATGTATTGCTGAATTCACGTTGCCAAATTTCATTGAGGATTTCTGCATCTAAGTTCATCAGTGATATTAGCCAGTAGTTTTCCTTTTTTTTGCTGTCCTTGTCAGGCTTTGGTATCAGAGTGATATTGACCTCATAGAATGTGTTAGGAAGTGTTCCATCTTCTCTAATTTTTTGGAATAGCTTGAGAAGGATAAGTATTAAATCCTTCTGAAAGTTTGGTAGAATTCTCCAGGGAAGCTGTCTGGTCCTGGGGTTTTATTCTTTGGGATGCTTTTGATTACTGTTTCAATTTCTTTCCTTGTGATTGGTCTATTCAGATTGTCTGTTTCTTCTTGAATCCACTTTGGGAGGTTGTAAGAGACTAAGAATTTATCCATTTCCTCTTGGTTATACATTTTGTTGGCATATAGTTTTTCATAGTATTCTCTTATAATCTGTTGTATTTCTATGATGTCTGTTATTTCTTCTCTTTCATTTCTGATTTTATTTATCTGAGCTTTCTCTCTGTTTTTCTTTCTAAGTCTGGCTAGGGGTTTTTCAATTTTACTTATCTTCTCAAAGAAACAGCTCTTTGTTTCATCGATCCTTTCTACTGTCTTTTTCACTTCAACAGCATTTATTTCTGCTCTATTTTTTATTATTTCTCTCCTTCTGTTGAGTTTGGGCTTTGTTTGTTCTTATTTTTCTAATTTAGTTAGGTGTAATTTGAGATTGCTTATCTGGGATTTTTCTTGTTTGTTAGGGTGTGCCTGTAATCCAATGAAATTCCCCTCTTAATACAGCTTTTGCTGCTGCATCCCTTATGAGTTGGTATGGTATGTTATCATTTTCATTTGTCTCTAGATATTTTTTAATTTCTCCTTTAATTTCTTCAATGATCTACTGCTTGTTCAATAGCATGTTGTTTAGTCTCCACATCGTTGTCCCTTTCTCAGGTTTTTTCTTGTAATTAATTTCTAGCTTTATAGCATTATGATCAGAAAAGATTCTTGTCATTATTTCAATTTTCTTAAACTTATTGAAGCTTGCCTTGTCTCCCAACATATGGTCTATCCTTGAGAATGTACAATGCACACTTGAGAAGAATGTGCATTCTGCTATGTTTGGATGGAGTTTTCTATATATGTTTATTGAGTCCAATTGGCTTAGCTTCTCATTTAATTCCACTGTTTCCTTGTTGATTTTCTGTCTGGATGATCTATCAGTTGATGTGAGTGGAATGTTGAGGTCCCCTACTATTATTGTGTTATTATTAATATCTTCTTTTAGGTTTGTTAATAGTTGCTTTATGAATTTCCTGCATTTCCCTTTTTTCTCATCCTGTGTGTTTTGATCTTCCCATTGAATTACATGTTTTTTTATGATGTGTTTCTTTGTTTTCTTCTTATTTATTCTTTGTGTCTCTGTTCTGCTTTTTTGTTTAGTGGTTACCCTTAGGTTTGTATTCAGAATCTCTTGTATAAGATAGTATATTTTCTGATGGACTCTTATTTCCTTAGTCTAAAGCAAATCAGTCCTTTTCCTACTCCCCTCCTAAGTTGTCTTTTTCATATCTTCCTCCAGCTTGTGTTGTGATTTTGTAGTTTTAAATTACAGGATTATCTTTGTTTTTGGTATTTCCTTCCCTTTAGCTTAATGTTATATTTGAGTATTTGCTATCCTATTCTGATTCTGTCTACCTATTTACCTCCTTACTCTGTGCTTTGTGACCCCTTTCTCCCTTTTTTTTTCAGGTATGAGGGTCTTCTTGAGGATTTCTTGTAGGGGGCGTCTTGTGGCTATGAAGTCCCTTAGCTTTTGATTTTCTGGGATAGTTTTTATTTCTCCCTCATATCTGAAGGGTATTTTTGCTGGATAGAGTATTCTTGGCTGAAGATTTTTGTCTTTTAAAGATTTGAATATGTCATTCCATTCTCTGCTAGCTTGAAAGGTTTCTGCAGAGAAATCCACTGAAAGCCTGATAGGGGTTCCTTTGTAGGTTATTTTCTTCTGCCTTGCTGCCCTTAGTATTCTTTCTTTGTCATTCATTTTTGCCAGTTTTACTACTATATGCCTTGCAGTAGGTCTTTTTACATTCACAAACCTAGGAGATCTGGAAGCCTCTTCCACACAGATTTCCCTCTCTTTCCCTAGGTTTAGGAAGTTCTCTGCTATCACTTTTTTTTTTAACACACTTTCTATTCCTTTCTCCTTCTCTTCTCCTTATTGATTACCTATAATTCTTATGTTGCATTTCCTCATTGAGTCGGATATTTCTCAGAGACTTTCTTCAATTTTTTTTTTGTCTTAGTTGTCTCTCCTCCTCTGTCTGGAACATTATGACATGTCTATCTTTGATTATTCTGATATGCTCCTCTATGGTGTCCACTTGAGCATTCAGTGAGTCCATATTTTGTTTTATCTCTTCCATTGTGTCTTTTGTCCATAATATTTCTGATTTACTCTTCTTTATATTTCCAATCTCCCTTGTGAAGTAGGTCTTGAACTCATCGAATTGTTTGTCTACATTCTCTTTTACCTCATTGAGTCTTTGATGATAGCTATTTTGAGTTCGTTTTCATTTTGATTATATATTTCTGTGTCCTTAGGGCTGAAATCTGGGTCCTTGAGTTTTCTCTTTGGTGTGGAGATTTGATGTAATGTCTGATGTTGTTAGAGGAGGTGGGTCAGGTCTTTCACATTCTGATATTAATTGGTTGCAGTTACCCCCTTTGCCACTGGTGGGGGTTGAAAGCCATATATTCTGAGCCCTCTACCTTTAGCCAAGATCCCAGGCAGTGGAGCAGTGGGGATGGGTGCATTCTCCTGCATGTTCTCCAGGCTTTCTCATTCTTGCTATCAGGCCTCCTGGGGTATTGGCTTGATGAGTTCACCCGCCCCACTGTGAAAGCTTTTGCCTTGTTAGAGGGCTTCCCTCTAGGCTGCAAGGGTCCTAGGGAGTCCTTGTTCCCACAAATGAGCATCCCCTCCCCCACTCCTTCCCTCACAGATCTTCCTGCAGTCATGGATATCAGACTTTAGAGGAGGTAAAAAAGTCCTCTCTTACCCCATTCCAGCTCCTCTGAGGAGGCCTCCAGCCTCTCCACCCTCCACCATGTGGCTGTGTATCTCTTTGACATTTTTGTGTTGTGTTATGACGTCCTCTGTTGGAGTGTGGATGCCCCTTTTTGTTGTATCTTGAAGGGGAGAGAGTCCCAGGCAAGTTCACTCCTAGTCTAAAGAGAAATTTTTAAAAGTAGCAAACGTTATAGTGTGTTTGTGTAATTATGGCAGTCTATTAGAGAAGGAAAAATTGAACGTGAAGGACAGGGAAATTTACAGAAGAAAATGAAGTCCTTGAATACGTGAGAGGGGTTAGGACCAAGTCCATAAGGAGAGGGTGTGGCTTTAGATAGTAGTATAGATAATGTATGCACAGTGCTTTTGGTTGAATTATGTGTCCCAAAAAGATGTTGTAGCCCTACCCCTGAGTACCTGTGACTATTATCTTATTTGGAAATAGGGTTTTTGCAGGTGATCAAGTTAAGACGAGGTCATTATGTTGAGTTCTAATCCAATATAACTGTGTCCTTACAAAAATGAGAAATTTAGACTGAGACAAATACACAGGAAGTATTCCACATAAAGATGAAGGGAGAGATCTGCTGATACATCTATAAGCCAAGGAACATCAAAGATGGTCAGTGAACCAGAAATCAGGAGAGAGACATGGAAGAAATTCTCCCTCACAGCCCTCTGAAGAAATCATCCCAAAGAACAAGCCATCTTGATTTCAAGTTTTCAGCCTCCAAAACTATAAAAGAATAAATTTCTGTTGTTTAAGACACAATTTGTGTTGTTTTGTTATAGAAAACCTGGGAAACTAATATACACCATAATAGGAAAGTAGAATACATTGGCCAGAGTCTGTAGATGGGATGATGAGATGGAGGAAGCATGTGGAAATTGTTTTCTAATTATTTTTATTTCTCAAATAAAAAGAGAGCAAGGTCATAAGTTAGGAGTGAAGGTGAAGATGAAAACATTGTTGGAGAGAGGAGAGGGTATGAAATAGACATCTGTGAGAGTGAGAGTAAGAATAGACATCGGGAATGTAATTGACTGTTAACTTGGCAATAGTGGTTTGAATTTATGGTAAGTTTCAATGATCAAGTAGGAAAATGTGGCTCAATTTATGGAAATTACAGTGATGATGAAGGTGAAAGGGTAGATTTTAAAGATATATAAAACGTATAATTATTATTATCTGGTGATTGGAAATGGTGAATAAATGAGAATGAAGAATTAAGAAACCTAGCTGTATTTCTAACATAATGAAGCTATTAACTGAGAATAGCAAACACAGAAAGAAGAAAAACAAAAATGTTCTATTTTGACAATTTTTAAAATTTTTAACTTTACTGACATTATACCATATCAGTTGCCCTAAATATCAAAATCAGTTGTTTGACCAGAACTTGTCTATTGACCAAATTACCAGGCAAGTGTCAATAGTACTTTATTAGCAGGCTAATAGAATTCATATCTACTACTTTGTTAATTGCATAAACATAGTAGCAAACACTACTTCTTTACCTGGTTTTTATTTTTAAGCACTACCTACCTGTACGTATGAAAGACAGGTCCATTCACATTTTTTGGTAGAGGTCTCCTCATAAGGTGTTGATTTGATTCAGAAAATTTTTTGTAACTCCTGGTTCATGGGAATTGAAAATGTCATCAGCCAAAACATTTGATTCAGGAACTTTGTGAAAATCCAAAAAATCACAGGCACAAGTTGTATGTGTGTGGGAGTAGGTGTAATTGAAGGCCCAGCTGCCATTTATAACAATAATATTATTCTTTTCCTCTCTATATTAATCAGATAGATTTCTAGGCAGTATGGCATTGCTTAGGGCAAGCTACTTTTTCTTCTCTTAAAGATTGGCACCTGAGCTAACAACTGTTGCCAATCTTTCTTTTCCTGCTTTTTTCTCCCCAAATCCCCCTAGTATATAGTTGTATATTTTAGTTGTGAGTCCTTCTAGTTGCGTCATGTGGGATGCTGCCTCACCATGGCCTGATGAGTGGTGCCATGTCCATGCCCAGGATCTGAACTGATGAAACCCCGGGCCGCCAAAGGGGAGCACGTGAAGTTGACCACTCGGGCATGGGGCCAGCCCCAGGGCAAGTTATTTTATCTCACTGAATACAAAGGAGAAACATTTTTTTTGATTACTTGATAAATCTATATATTATTTTGCTTGAGAATTATCTATGTACATAGAATTTCCTGTATACTTAGAAATAGATCCTCTTTCCATCCTCAGTTTCATATTCCTGAATGTTCTATATTATATTTTAAAGATAACAAAAGTAGTTTATATTAAAGTGATTATTTAATCGTTAATCCAATGTATTTTATCAAGCCTCTACTATGTGTTATGCTTTTTAAAGTAATTTGAACTTTCTCTTAAAAATAATGAAAAGCTATTGAAGGACTCTAAGCAGGAGAATGAGTTAGTTAACTAATGCTACCTAAGAAATAACCTAAAACTTAGTAGCTTAAAACAATGACTTTATCTCAAAATTATACACGTCTGTGATTTAGTCTAGCCTAAGAGAATATTTTTTGTTGTTGTGTTTGCTCTTAGCTGGGATTCTTCATGCATCTGCTGTCAGCTGAGAGTCAGCTTTGCTGATCTTGTCTAGACTGCCTTACCAGTTAGGACTCAGCTGGGGTAACTGAGCTGATTCAGCTATGCTCCACACTGTTTTACCCTCTAGTAAGCTGGTGCATGACAGAGTCAGAGGTCCTAAGAGAAGTAGCAGAAACACACAAGGGCTATTGAGACATGGATTCAGAACTGGCACATTATCTTCTTCCAAAGTCTATTGGCCAGAGCAAGTCACAAGGCCAGCTATGATTGAAGAGGTTCAGAAATGACTCCCTCTTTGATAGGACGAAATGTAATGCACATCCCAAAGGATAAAGATCCAGGAATGGTGAATAAATGGTGCCATTTTTATAAGCAATATAACACAGATTTATAAGATTCACATTTTAGGTAAAATGTCCTGGTTGCTGTGAGGAGAGCAGATTTGAAGAGAGCAAGATGTTATCTACTAAACAGCAGATACACCAGTATATTTAAGGACTTCCTGTTACCTTTTAAAAATATTTGCTATATGAAAAGTCACATATTTTTATATGTTTTTTTGTGGTGGTTGTTGAATTAAAAATAAATATAACCTTGAGGCCAGCATGGTGGCATAGTGGTTAAGTTTGCGTGCTCCACTTTGGCGGCCTGTGATTTGTTGGCTCAGATCTTGGGTACATACCTACACACCACTCATCAAGCTATGCTGTGGCAGCATCCTACATACAAAATAGAAGAAGATTGGCACAGATGTTAGCTCAGTGACAATCTTCCTCAAGCAAAAGGAGGAAAATTGACAACAGATGTTAGCTCAGGACCAATCTTCCTCACTATAAATAAATAAATAAACAAACCAAACCTCAAAAAATATTAGTTAACTGTATTTTTAAAAATTATTTTTGAGGAACCTTAGTTCTCAGCCAACATCTGCTGCCAATCTTCTTCTTCTTGCTGAGGAAGACTGACCCTGAGCTAACATCCCTGCCCATCGGCCTCTGCTTTATATGTGGGATGCCTGCCACAGCAAGGCTTGGTAAGCAGTGAGTAGGTCCACAACTGGGATCCAAACCAGCAAGTCCAAGGCTGCTGAAGCAGAATGTGAGAACTTAACTGCTGCACCACCAGGCCAGTCCCTTAGCTAACTTTATTCAACAGCATTTTAATATATATATATATATACTATGACCAAGTGTGATATATTCTTGTAAAGTAAGTATGGTTCAATATATAAAAATCAATCAATGAAATATACCACATTGACAGAATGAAGGGCAAAACCATGATTATTTCAACTGATAGAGAAGAAGCACTTGACAAAATTCAATATCCTTTCCAATAAAGACACTCAACAAACTGGAAATAGGCAGAAACTATTTCAACATAATAAGGGTATGTATGATAATCCCACAGCTAACATCATACTCAATGAGGAAAACCTGAAAATTTTTCCTCTAAAATAAGAAACAACAAGGCAGAAATGTCTGATTTTTCCTCTTCCATTCAATATAGTACTGAAACTCCTAGCCAGAGAAATTAGGCAAGAAAAAGAAATAGAAGACTTTCCATTTGGAAAGGAAGACTTAAATCATGTCTGCTCACAGACATAATTTGATCTTATATGTGGAAAACCCTAAAGTTACACATATCTCACTCACACATGCACACATCAGAAACAAACAAAAACAATATTAGAACGAATAAACTCAGCAAAGTTGAAGGACACAAAATCAAAATCCAAAAATCACTTGCTTGTTTGAACACTAACAATGAATAATTAAAAAAGAAGCTAAGAATATGATTCAATTTACAATAGCGTTGGAAATAACAAAATACTTAAAATAACCCTAATCAAGGAAGTAAAAGAATTGTACACTCAAAAGTACAAAGCTTTGTTGAAAAAAATTAAAGAAGACACAAGCAAATAGAATGACATCCAATCTTCATGGATTGAAAGACTTAATATTGTTAAGACAGCAATACTAGGCAAATATATAGATTCAATGCAATTTCTATCAAAATCCCAGCTTTTATGCAGAAATAGAAAAGTTTATCCTACAGTTCATACAGCATCTCAAGGAATTTCAAATAACCAAAACAGCTTTGAAAAAGAACAAAATTTGAGGTCTCACTTTCCTGATTTAAAGTCTCACTACAAAGCCAGGCTAATTGAAACTGTGTGATATTGGTATGAAGAAAGACATATAGAACAATAGAATGTAATAGAGTGCCACAAGTGAACCTTTCATATGTGGCTGGATAATTTTCAACAAGTTTTCCAAGACCATTCAATGGGAAAAGGACAATGTTTTCAGCAAATCGTTCAGGGAAAATTCAATATCTACATGCAAAAAAGTTAAGTTAGATTCTACACTGAGACTATATACAAAAATTAATTCAAAGTGGATCAAAGACCCAAATGTCAGAGTTAAAGGTATAAAACCCTTAGAAGAAAACATAGGGAAAAATTTTCATGATATTGGATTTAGCAATGATTTTTTGGACATGACAACAAAAGCACATGCAGCAAAAGAAAAAATACATAAAGAAACTATTGCAATATTTAAAACTTTGTGCACTAAAGGATACTTCAACAGAGAGAAAAGGAAATTCATGGAATGGGGAAACATATTTTTAAATCGTATGCAGGGTAAAGGATTAATATTCAGAATAAAGAACTCTTACAACTTAATAACAACAAAAAATATACAATCTGATTTAAAAATGGGCAAAGGACTTGAATAGATATTTCTCCAAAATAGATATGCAAATAACCAATAAGCACATGAAAAGATGCTCAATATCATTAATCTCTAGGGAAATGCAAGTCAAAATCACAATGAGATACCATTTCACACCCATTAATGTGACTATGAAAAAAGCAACAACCAGACAGTAACAAGTGTTGGCAAGAATGTGGAGAAATTAGAACACTTGTGAATTACTGGTAAGAATGTCAAATAGTGCAGCTTCTGTGGAAAATGTTGTTAATATAGAATTTAAATAGCTAAAATTAGAATTACCAAATGGCCTAGTGACTCCACATGCATGTATATACCCAAAAGAATGGAAAGCAGGGATTCCCAGAACTATTGTATGTCTATGTTCATAGCAATATCATTCACAATAGCCAAAAAGTGGAAGTAATCCATGTCCATTGACAAATGAATGAATAAACAAAATGTGGCAGATACATGCAATAGAATATTATCCAGCTACAAAAAAGGAAGATAATTCTGACACACACTACAACATGGATGAAGCTTGAAGACATTATGCTAAGTGAAACTAGTCAGTTAAAAAATGACAAATAATGCATGATTCCACTAATCTGTAGTCCCTAAAATAGTCAGGTTCATAGAGATAGGAGGTAGAATGCTGCTTCCAGGGGATGGAGGAAGGAGAAAGGGGAGTTAGTGTTTAATAGGTACAGCATTTCAGTTGGGGAAAATGAAAAATTCCTAGAGATGGATAGCGAATGTACATAATACCACTGAACTAGACACTTAAAAAGGGTTCAAATGGTAAATTTTATATTATGTATACTTAACTACGATAAAGAAAAAGCAAATAGAAATGAATATTTTTTAAAAATTTAAATCTCTGCTGATATCTATTTTAGGAAAGTCTTCAAGGATCAAATGCTAAGTGTATATTAGGAATTAGAAAGAGACGAGATAGATTCTAAATATATCTCCATTCCTGCCTTCTGGTCTGCCTATCTGGAAGGTGAATCATTTCTTTACTCCATTGTCATCAGTCTTGGCAATATGATCTGGTTTACCCCCTGAAATATGAGTGGAACCTACAAGCGTCTCTTCTGTGCAGAAGAAATATGGGGAATCATGTAATTATGATAACATTTTTCCTGCTACAATGAGACATCCCACCTAGCTACTAAAGTCTAGGTCTTACTATACATAGAGTGTGAAGTACAACTGTGGCTGACCTACAATGGATGTAATCTTGAGTATGAAATATCGCCGAAAGCCACTATGATTGCAGGGCCATTTGCTACAGCAGCATAGCTGAGATTACACTGACTAATGCAGTCTACAGTAATAAATTAGTTTCAAGAACTTAGTATATTGTCTTTGTTAATCCTTATTTGACTATTTTATTATTTGTATCAGAAACGAGGCTTTTTGTTTTTTAGACCTCAGTGTACTAAAATTCATGTTCAAGATTCCTAGACAGACACAGGGAATGACTAGCCATTTCTGAATTTGTTTCCAATTCTGAGAGAGATCATTTGATCAATGTAATTTGTGTTCAGTGTATATACCTGGCAAAATCCCAGTACAACTGATTGACTGTGATGGTGTCATTTAACATGAGCATGGCTTCCAGGTATAGATCTGTGTGTGTAGGAAGTGGTGATATTTGTAGACTGGATGGGCACCCAAATAGGGCCCACTGTACCTCACGTATACCATTTGTACAAAGAAGAGGCATAACATAGGAAAACACAGAATCTAAACATGCCTGTAGGAATTGATCATATAAATGTAACTAAACAAGCAGAACCAAAGACCTCAAAGATACTATATTTATACTCCAATAATTTAGAATTTGTATGTGGTTTGGGAATTACCAACCCTAAATCTCTCACTAATTTTGTGTAGCAAATAAAAACGCGCTGAATCAACATGACGTCTAGAGTTCCTCCCCATCAATTAACACAACCAACAGTGTTTCATTGGTTTTATCCCCCCCGACCAAGGTTTGATGAGATATTTTGTGATGTTAATATGAAGAGATATTTTTACACAGTTTTTTCAGGCCCTAGCAAATTTGTTTGAGAGACTACCTATTTGACTTGAAATTCTTATAACTAACATTCACCATAAGGTTTTAAACCAAGCATTTGTCATTTAATAAAGAAAAATTTACTTTTTAATCAGAAACATCTATGTCCCTTGAATTTTTAAAGATCTTTGGAAATTATAATAAAGAAAAGAATCCAATGCCTGAAACAATTGTGTGTTACCCTACCTGAGGCTGGCCCCACCCAGCTGCAGTACTGAGAGAGCTGACAATGGCCTTGAAGGTCAGAGGCCTACAGCAATTGTGAGCCCCTCACATTAGAAACCAGGCATGCTGGGGGCCTACTCACATAACAGGAAAACTACAGCAAGAATGTGCTATTAGACCTTGCAGCCAACTGTGCTGGGGCTCCCCAACCCAATAAAGTGAGTGAAGTGATGGTATCAGTTGTACCAAGTTGAGCCTTACAACCAGCCAGTCAGGGGGACAGCCTGGCTTTCCCATGCATCTGCAGTAAGAGCAACCCCACCACAATACAAGGACAGATGTAACCCACACAGGGCACACTCCTCAAACATTTGGAACTGATGACAAAAGGGAAGTACATTACTGGGCCTCCTAAGGCATCTCTTACATAAGGCCACTTCTCCAAAACTGGGAGACATAGCCAATCTACCTAAAATGTAGATATAAGCACAGAGAAACAGGAAAAATGAGGGGATAAAGGAATATGGTCTGAATCAGGGAACACAACAAATCCTCAGAAAAAGAACTAAACAACATAGATATAAACAATCTATCTGAAAAGAGTAAAATTTTAGTTATAAGGATGATCACTGATCTCCGGAGAAGAACAGATTAATACAGTGAGAACTTCAACAAAGAACTGGAAAATATAAAAAAGAACCAATCACAACTGAAGAATACAAAAATGAAAATGAAAAATTCACTAAAGGGAATCAATAACAGAGGAGATGATAGAGAAGAATGGATCAGTGAGCTGGACAAAAGACTAGAGGAAATCACCCAAGCTGAACAGATAAAATAAAAAAGAACTGAAAAGAACAAGGAAAGTCTAAGGGACCTGTGGTACATCAAACGTACTAACATCTGTATTATATGTGTCCCAGAAGAGAAGAGAGAAAAAAAGGGCAGATAAACTATTTGAAGAAATAATAGCTGAACACTTTCCAAACTTAAGGAAGGAAACAGACACCCAGGTACAGGAAGCACAAAGAGCATCAAACAAGATGAACCCAAAGAGGCTCACATCAAGATACATAATTAAAATGCCAATAACTAAGGACAAAGAGAGAATCCTAAAAGCTAAAAGAGAAAGTCAACAAGTTACATATAAAAGAAACCTCATAAGGCTATCAGCTGACTTCTCGGTAGAAACCTTACTAGAAGGCTAGAAAGAAGTGGCAGTGGCATGATGTATTTAAAGTGCTGAAAGGAAAAAGCTACAGCCAAGAATACTCTATCTGGCAAGGTTATCATTCAGAATGGAAGGAGAGATAAACAGTTTTCCAGACAAGCAAAAGCCAAAGGAGTTTATCACCAATAAACCAGCCTTAGAAGAAATACTGAAGGGTCTTACTTAAGTGGAAAAGGAAAAGACCACAAATAGGAGTAATAAAATTATCAAAAAATATCAAATAACTGGTAAAGGCAAATATACAGTAGAGGTAGCAGATCAACCACCTATGAAGGTCAAAAGACAAAAGTACTAAAATCATCTATTTCCAAGATAAGAGGTTAATGGATACACACACACACAAAAGAGGTTAAATATGATATCAAAAACATAAAATGTGGGAGAAGAGGAGTAAAACAGTAGAGCTTTTAGCAAGAGGTCAAACTGGAGAGATCATCAACTTAATATAGATTGCTATTTATATAGGTTACTATATGGGAACCTCATGGTAACCTATAATAAATACACAGAAAACTATAATAAATACACAAAAATTTGAAAAAGTAATCCAAACATAATGCTAAAGAAAGCCATCAAATCACAAGAGAAGAGAACAAGACAAGAAGAAAGGAACAGAGAAGAACTATTAAAACACCCAGAAAAAAAAGTAACAAAATGGTAGTAAGTACACACTTATCAACAGCTACTTTAAATGTCCATGGACTAACTGCTCCAATAGAAAGACACAGAGTGGCTGACTGGATAAACAAAAAGACCCACATATATTCTGCATACAAGAGACACACTTCAGACCCAAAGACATTCACAAATCCAAAGTGAAAATATGGAAAAAAGATACTCCATGCAAATGGCAATGAAAAGAAAGCTGAGGTAGCAATACTTATATCAGGAAAAATAAACTTTAAAACTAAAACTGTAACGAGACAAAGAAGAGCGCTACATAATGATAAAGGGAACAATCCAATGGGAGAATATAACACTTGTAAATATTTATGCACCCAGCACAGGAACATCTAAATATATAAAGCAATATTAACAGACATAAAAGGAGAAATAGACAGTAACACAATAATAGTGGGGACTTTAACACTCCACTTATGTCAATGGATAGATCATCCCAACAGAAGTTCAATAAATAATCATTGACCTTAAATGACACAATAGATCAGATGGACTTAGTAGTTTCATTAGTACCTTAGTAGAACATTCTATCCAAAAGCTGCAGAATACCAAGCATCTTTATGGACCACAATGGTATAAATCTGGAAATCAATTAGAGGAAGAAAACTGGAAAAGCCATAAATATGTGGAGATTAAACAAAATACTACTGAACAACTATTGAGTCAATGAAGAAATCAAAGGAGAAATAAAAAATACCTGGAGATAAGAGAAAATGAAAATATGACTTAGCAAAATTTACAGGAGACAGGAAAAGTAGTTCTAAAAGGGAAGTTTTTCAATAAAGTTCTACCTCAGCAAACTAGAAAAAAATCTCAAATAAACAGCAATCTAACAGTGCACTAACAGAACTAGAAGAAGAACAAAGCCCAAAATCTATAGAAGGAAGGAAACAATAAAAATCAGACTGGAAATAAATGAAATAGAGACTTAAAAATCAACAACAAAAAAATCAATGAAAAAGAATTGGTTCTTTGAAAAGATAAACAAAATTGACAAGCCTTTAGCTAGACTCACCAAGAAAAAAAGAGAGAAGGCCCATATCAATAAAATCAGAAATCAAAGAGGAGAAAATACAATGGATGCCTCAGAAATACAAAAGATTATAAGAGGATATTATGAAAAGCTGTATACCAACAGATTGGACAATCTAGAAGAAATGGATAAATTCTTAGAATCATACAACCTTCCAAAACTGAATCAAGAAGAAATAGAGAATTTGAATAGACTAATTACCAGTAAGAAGATTGAAACAGTAATCATAAACTTACCAAAAAATAAAAATCCAGGACCAGATGGCTGCCTTGGTGAATTCTACTAAACATTCAAAGAAACCTTAATCCCTAGCCTTCTCAAACTCTTCCAAAATATTGAAGAGAAGGGTAAGCTCCCTAAGCCATTCTATGAGGCCAACATTACCCGGATATCAAAACCAGAAAAGAACAAGAAAATAAAAGAAAGTTACGGACCAATATCACTGACAAATATCAAGATAAAAGTCCTCAACAAATTAGTAGCAAATCGAATACAAAAACACATTAAAAAGATCATATACCATGGTCAAGTGGGATTTATCCCAGGGCTGCAAAGATGATTCAATATCCCAAATCAATCAATGTGATACATCACATTAACAAATGAGGACTAAAAACCATGTGATCATCTCAATAGATGCAGAGAAAGAATTTGACAGGATGTAGCACCCATTTATGAATAAAAACCTTGAATAAAATGGGTATATAAGGAAACTACCTCAACATAATAAAGGCCATCTATGACAAATCCACAGCTAATATACTCAATGGAGAAAAATTGAAAGCTATCCCTTTAGGAACAGGAACCAGACAAGGATGCCCACTTTCACCACTCTTATTCAACGTAGTGTTGGGAGTCCTAGCCACAGCAATCAGGCAAGTAAAAGAAATAAAAGGGATCCAAATAGGAAAGGATGAAGTGAAACTATCACTATTTGCAGATGACATGGTTTTATACACAGAAAACCTAAAGAGTCCACCAAAATCTTTTAGAGATAATAAATGAATACAGTCAAGTTGCAGGATACAAAATCAACATACAAAAATCAGTTGTGTTTCTATTATACACTAACAATGAAGTAGCAGAAAGAGAAATTAAGAATACAATGCATTTATAGTTACTACAGAAAGAATAAAATACCTAGGAATAAATTTAACCGAAGAGGTGGAAGATCTGTACACTGAAAACTGCAAAACATCGATGAAAGAAATTGAAGACAAAGAAATGGAAAGATATTCCATGCTCTTGGATTGGAAGAATTAATATAGGTAAAATGTCCATACTTCCTAAAGCAATCTTTACAGATTCGAGGCAATCCCTATCATAGTTCCAATGACATTTTTCACAGAAATATAGCAAAGAATCCTAAAATTTGTATGGAACAACAAAGCACCCTGAATAGCCAAAGGAATCCTGAGAAAGAAGAACAAAGCTGGAGGTACCACATTCCCTGATTTCAAAATATACCACAAGTCTATACTAATCGAAACAGCATGGTACAGGGACAAAAACAGACACACAGATCAATGGAACAGAATCGAGAGCCTAGAAATAAACCCACACATCTATGGTCAGCTAATTTTTGACAAGGGAGTCAAGAACATACAATGGAGAAAGGAAAGTCTCTTCAGTAAATAGTGTTGGGGGTGTTGGACTGGTGGCATAGTGGTTAAGTTTGTACACTCTACTTCGGTGGCCCAGGGTTTGTGGGTTTGGATTCCATTCAAAAACTACGCTTTGGTGGTGTCCCACATACAGACAAGAGGAAGGTTGGCACAGATGTTAGTTCAGTAACTGTCTTCCTCAAGCAAAAATAGGAAGATTGGCAATAGGCGTTAGCTCAGGGCCAATCTTCCTCACCAAAAAAAATAATAATAATAATGAATAAATAAATAAATAAATAAATAAGTAGTGTTGGGACAACTGGATAGCCACATGCAAAAGAATGAAAGCAGACCATTATCTTACATAATACAAAAAAATTAACTAAAATGAATTAGACTTGAATGTAAGAGCTGAAGCCAAAAGCTTTTAGAAGAAAACATAGTCAGTATCCTCTTTGACTTCGGTCTTAGCAGCGTATTCCCAAATACCACGTCTGACCACACAAGGGGCACAATAGAAAAAATAAACAAGGGGATTACATCAAACTTAAAAGCTTCTGCACAGAAAAGGAAACCATAAACAAGACAAAAAGACAATCTTACAATTGGAAGAAGTTGTTTGCAAACCGTATATCTGAGAAAGTATTAATATTTAAAATATATAAAGAACTCACATATCTCAACAACAACAAAACAAACAACCCAATTAAAATATGGGCAAACCATCTGAACAGACATTTTTCCAAAAAAGATACACAAATGGCCAACAGGCACATGAAAAGATGTTCAATCACTAATTATTAGGGAAATGCAAATCAAAACTACAATGAGCTATCACCTCGTACCCATCAGAATGGCTATAATTAACAAGACAAGAAATAACAAGTGTTGGAGAGGATGTGGAGAAAAGAGAACTCTCATACACTGCTGAGGGGAATGCAAACTTGTGCAGCCACCATAGAAAACACTATGGAAATTCCTCAAAAAATGAAGAATAGAACTACCATATTATCCAGCTTTTGACTTCTGGATATTTATCCAAAGAACATGAAAACAAGAATGCTTAAAGATATATGTATCCCTTTGTTCATTGCGGCATTACTTATTATAGCCAAGACTTGGAAACAACCTAGCTGTCCATCAAGGGGAGAATGGATAAAGATGTGGTATATATACACAATGGAATACTACTCAGCTATAAAAAAAAAGATGAAATCTTCCCACTTTTGGCAACATGAATGGACCTTGAGAGTGTTATGCTGAGTGGAATAAGTCAGAGGGAGAAAGTCAAATATTGTATGATCTCACTCATGTAAAGAAGATATAAGTAACAACAACAGCAACAAACATAGATGCAGAGATTAGATTGGTCATTTGCAGAGGGGAAGGGAGGAGGGAAGAGGGTGCAAGGGATGACTGGGCACATGTGTGTGGTGATGGATGGAAATTAGTCTTTAGATGATCAACATGATGCAGTCTACACAGAAAGCAAAACATAATGATGTGCAACTGAAATTTGAATAATGTTATAAACGCTAATGCCCAATTGTTCATTGAATGCTTACCATTATTTTAGAAGTAGCTATTCAAAAGTTTGCAGGTCTTATTTACTTCAACTTGCCGTTGAAAATTTGGTATATCATTAGATTTCTGCCAACTTTTTAGAAAATAATATCATTTCATGTATAAATAATCTTCAGTGCTGTCCAATACTACTTCTGTGATAATGGAAATATTCTTTATCTTTAAGGTCCAAGCCATTAGCTACTTGTAGCTACTGAACACATGAAATTTGGTTAATGTGACTGACAAATCAAATTTTAAAATTTATTTAATTTTGATTTCAACAGTCACATATGGTTAGTAGCTGTTATACTAACCAGTACAGATCTACATCTAAATCTAGATAACTAGGAAAATACACTTAATTGTTTCATGTTTTTATTTCTGAATATTATCCAATTCTGTCATCTAAATGACTCATTGGGCCTGGAGGGGGAAAGGGAGAATTATGAACAAATATTTTAAGCTTATACTATAAGATTGATTTTAACAAAAAAGATTTTTTTCTGTAGAAAATATTTTTTCTTAGGAATGTGGAAACATTCCTAAAGCTTTATACATGTAGGAATGTAAACATTCCTAAAACATTTTTAAAGCTTTATACATGTAGATAGAATGGTGAAAAACTAAAAGATTACAGCAGGAAAACGTAACTATAAAAAATTTTAAAAGGCACAATGTTTTATTTGGTGAAATTAAATAAATCACAGTGCAGAAATTAACAACAAAAAAATACACCAGAAACATCTATATGAGTTAGAAGGGCAACTTTTAGATAAATATTAGAAAACATTTCTCTCTACATAAAATAGATTGAATCACCTCTCTCTTATAACCAGCTAGTCATTTTTAGGATTGGAATAAAAGTTACATTTTCTGATGCTGCATTCTATTTATTTCATACATTCAATTTCTGTAACTAAATTAGTAATAACAAAATAAAATGATATTCTAAAATATGGCATCTTCTTTACTCTTTACACTGACTTAAAATTTGGTTTTTATAGGGTTTGCACTTCCTGCAAATTTTCTTCAGGAAACACTTGATAATAGGGTGTGAAAAGATAGCAATGTTTGGTAAATATATATTAAATTCTTGAGTATTTGGAAAGAAATGTATTGCTACTACTCTAAAGATAAGTGGAAGAAAGAGTATCTTGGGGCCTGTATTCCAACAAATAAGTAAATTGCAGATAGTCCTTTTATAAATAAGAAATATCAAATAAATTTAAATTTTAAACATTAAAGAATCATACAAAGTTAATTCACACTCAATTCATAAGTTAAAAATGAAGAAATTAACAATTCCAGAGGAAACACTTTCTAATGTAATACTTTAACTTTTGTTGAATGAATAAAATATAGATTTTTTTCTTTCACATGATCTGTTTTTGTGGATATCCTATCTCATGTAAAATGTTGATTTCACCCCTTCTGAAGCCATATTCTTACTTTAATTACACTGTAAATGTGATTCACATAGTAAACACACCAGAAATACAGACTTCATAATTGACAAGTTTGCATCATTTTCCTTAGAAGGCCAAAAGATGGTGCTGCTGTGTAGCTGAGTTATTGTTCCTCAATAATCAATTCCCTTCCACAGTTCAATTCAACTGCTAAAATGGCGGAAATACATCTGTTGTAAGAGCAAGCAAAACAGGTCTGAAAATGTAGTGAAACAAATCAGGTAACAAATTAACTTATAGTGGTACCTGATGATAACTGGACTTAGTGAATACTGACAAGTGCCTAGTGGCAAAGAGATTGGTAGTCTCTTTTCGTGTTACATGTAGACATTTCTGAGAATTCAGGTTAAACATTCTTCATAAAGAAGTCATAGGTTAAGGGAGATGAGGGGAGAGAGAGAGAGCCTTTAAAGAAATTGGTCATCTTATGAGGACGACCTAATAAGTCAAGTATTAATATTTCTGTCAATAATTGAGTAACTGTATAATCTCAGAATAACTTCAAAATGATTTTTACTTCAAAATTATTAAACTTTTGTTACCATTAACTTTAAACTATAATGCTATTTATTGTGGTCACTGTATTATGCAGAGCTGGACTTTTCAATTTTAAGTTTTTAATTTTATACTTCATCACATCTATATATGCACATTCTTTTAAAAGTCAAATAGTTCTGTAAGTTTTATAATGGAAAAAGTTTTTTTGGAAAACTTCCCTATAACAATGGCCTCAAATCTCCACTGCTCAGAGATTACCCTTTATATAAATTTTATTCCTGAATTTTGTTAATTTCTTATATCTCTAAATACATAATTATCCTATTATTTCTTGATTTTCCAGGATTATATCTATTGACTTCCTATGGCAGAAGGTTTCCTATTTACCCTCCTTCATACACATGTCCTTCTTTATTTTTCCAAAATAGTTATATACATGGCTTTTTGTTGAAAGATAGTGTTTATCTTATGACTATATGAACATTATTCACAGTTGAGTTGTGCAGTATATTATGATTACATTTAATTTCCATACAATTTTGTATTTTCTAGAAGGTTATAGTCTATTATAGTTTTCTTAATATTGAGTACCTATCATTGGGAATAAACCTATAATTTATTCCCCAAATCTACTGAAATGTTAATTTCCTCTCCACACATTTAAACACATTATCTGTATATAATGCAATATTAACTATAGTCACCATGCTGTACATTAGATCTCCAGAACTTACTCATCCTACATAAGTGAAACTTTGTACCCTTTTGTTGGAGAAAGTCATCGAGAGGATGGATTTCCAGTTGACCCTCAAGCTGGACCTGGGCAATTGGCGGCTCCTTACCTGCTTTCCTGTCCTTGGAGTGTGCGACCCACTTGCCTTCCCCGCACTAGAAGCTGCCCCAAGGATACAGCCTTGAGATAGTAATGTGCTCTTGAGACCGTCTGCACTAACCCTTTGCACTGACAGTTGGGCTGTTCTAACAGGATTAACTCTATGGCTTGAACAATGGGAAGCAGAGGGGTGAATGATCATGAATAAGCCCTCATGGGGTCAGGATTAGTGGAAAGACATTTGGGTTCACTTGCAAAAGCCTGAGGCAGTCCTCACTGTCTTCCAAGTCCAGGCTCATAAGGCACTGACACTCCCTGGCAATCAGGAAGCTGATGTCCTAGCTTGGGCATGAGCCCTAGCAACTGACTCTTCAGTGGATAAAGTAGATCAGGCGCATAGAAAGAGCAGCCATGGTAGCACTCGAATGGATGGCATATTGCCAAGGATTGTGAATTGCCCTTGAAGTACAGTGACTCGGTTAATGTAGTAACAGCATATCCTGTGTATTCTAAACAGGGCCCAAGATAACTGCCAAAGGAGTCTGGGGCCGTCCATCAGAGTTCCCAACTGGTGTGGAAAGCTAATATCATTGATTTGACAACTTTCTTCTTCTAATGTGTATTGCTATAAATTTCCTCTAAATACTGCTGTAGTTTCCTCCCACAAATTTTCTGACGTGTTTTCAAAAGTTTCTTATATCACTTTTGGTTATTTCTTTGATCTGTGGCTTAGTTAGAAAAGTGTTATTTAGATTATAATTATTTGGGGATGTTTTCAGATATCTTTTAGCTTTTAATTTTAACTCCATGATGTTTAGAGAATATACAGTGCATGATTTGAAACTATTTCAACTTATTGATACTTATTTTATGGCCCAGAATATGGTCTCTCTTGGCAAATAGTCTTTGTGTAATTGAAAATAACATGTTTCCTGCTTCTCTTGATTAGGGTGTTTTATAAATGTATAGTACATCAAATTGATTAGCAGTGATGCCCAAATCTATATCTTACTGACTTTCTGTCTACTTATTCTATCAATTATAGGTAGACAGGTGTCAAAATCTTTGGTTATAAGTGTGAATTTGTCTATTTCTCCTTCTGGTTCTCAGAAATTTTATTTGATATATTCTGAACTCTGTTATTAGGTATATAAATGCCCATGATTTTTATGCTGTCTTAAATTGACTTCAATCATTATGAAATGACACTATTTAATGCCAGTAATACTTTGTGCTCTAAAATATACTGATCTGATATTAATATGCCCTCTCCATCCTCCTTTTGATTAGTGCTAGCATAGTATATCTTTTCCTCTCCTTTATTTTTATTTTATTCATATTTTTATATTTAAAACATATTTCTTATAAGAAAAATGTAGTCCAGTCTTGCTTTTTGATCTAATCTGATAATCTTTGCCTTTTAATTTCTGTATTTATTCTATTTACATTTAATATTGCCATACATATAGTTGAATTTTTTGTCTACCATCTTGCCATTAGGTTTTAATTTATCCCGTCTCTTCTTTGTTTCTTTTTCCTCTTTTTTCTATCTTTTGTATTACCCTAACATTTTTTAGTGTTCTATTTTATTTCCTTTGTTGACTTATTTGCTATAATTGTTGTTTTACTGTTGATTTCTTTGGTGATCATAGTATACATCTTTAACATATAATCTTTATTCAATAATACTGTAGCACTTCAGGTAGTGTTCAAGAATCTTACATAAGTGTTCTTCCAATTCTTCTCTGACTACTTTTTTTCAATTGAACTATTCCTGACCCTACGTGATCACATTTCTGGTGTTCAACACAGGGATCAAATTGGTTCTTGGCTTTCTTTGACTGCTAAGTCAATTATTTGGACTGCTTTGGATTTTATTTGTCTAAGGTTTTGTCACTCGTACGTCCTGTCCCATACACTTTGTTCTTTAGTTATGTTGTCCTTTTTAATATTTCCTGCCAGAATTTTAATAGGACTTTGGGAAGAGAAAGGGTACATCCTTCTGTTTAATCAACAGAAGCACCTTTTTCATTTTAATCATATATTAGGTTTATATTCAGACATACTGCCTCATAGGAAGACAATTTTACCCCCTATATATTTGATGACTATGATGCTTACAATTCCTCAATTCTTCCTTCCTCCCAATGTCTTTCCATTGCCAGTCTCTCTATCAGCTTTACTGTTTTTTAGACTGAGAACTAAATTTCATTGCAAAATCCTTAGCATTTACCTTCCATTTTCTTTGTTTCACAGAAACTCATCTTTCCTTCAATCTTGTTAACTTCCTGAGCAAGCATTCCCGGTGAATGTGGCTCTTTTTCATATATTCCTGTTACTGGTAGAAATAAAAATCAGTTTTTTATCTTCTCTACTGAAGTCCATATCCTCTGGTTATATCACCCTTTTATAATATTCAATATTGTAGTTCACCAACATCGAGATTACTCTCATATTATAAGTAATTCAGATCCTGGCTCACAATTTTCCTCTTTATTCACTTATCATTGTTAGTGAGAGAGAATGTATATTGGTATTAGAGTCAGACCCATTAGAGGTGATTTCTAGCTCTGATATTTACCTAAAAGGTGTTGTGATAGATTATTTGCATTGATAACTCCAATTAAAGGCCTTTAATCAAATATCCTTTGCAATGTGACTTTGCAGCTCCTTCTATCAAGGCTGAAGTTTACTTTTCCACCTTTTGTATCTGTAGTGAATTTGTGACTTGCTGTGGCCAATAAAATTGGGAGATATGAGAGTTTATCAATTTCTAATTAAGGCTCAGGAGACCTCTTTCTCGGAATTCTACTTCTGCCACGATAACAAACCCAGTAAAGGGGATAGACCACAAGGACCAGAGATGAGTAATCTAAACTGAGGTCTTCTTTGACCGGCCAGTCCCCAGTCTCTAAGCCAGCTGGCTACAAATACCTAGTGAACTCAACCAAGATCTACCAAGCTTGGATCAGATCAGCAGGACTCCCTACAAGACCTACAGCATTATTGTGCATTGATTTTAGGGCAATGATTCCTATTTATAGTGCTCTCCAAGTATTACATGAGCTACTCAAACTGCATAGTCTAATCCTGGCACTTAGTAGGTAAGTATTTATTTATTTATTTATTTATTTATTTATTTTTAAAGACTGGCACCTGAGCTAAAAACTGATGCCAATCTTTTTTTAAATCTTCTTCTTCTTCTTCTTCTTCTCCCCAAATCTCCCCAATTCATAGTTGAATATTCGAGTTTTGAGTGCCTCTGGTTGTGCAATGTGGGATGCCACCTCAGCATGGCTTGATGTGCTGTGCCATGTCCACACCCAGGAGCCGAACTGGCAAAACCCTGGCCTCTGAAGTGGAGTGCATGAACTTGACCACTTGGCCATGATGCCAGCCCCAGTAGGTATTTAATAAATGCACTTACCATTCTAAATATTATTATTCACAAAAGCTCCAATACCAAAGTTGATAATTCTTCAATACCTTGGCCTAATTGTTTATGCTTTCAACACTTTACGACTTCAATTATTAATCCTCATTCTACTTCAACCACTTATCAAAACAGCTCTATATCACATTATATTACCAGTTGAAAAATTCCATCTATAGCATTCAAGATACAGAAATCAAGCTTCTGATTAAAATCTTCTTTTGTTAATTGTAGAATGCAATGAAGTCAATAGTTATGATAGACTTTGATAATTTTAATTTTAATATTGAGTTGAATTCAGTGACATAGACAAAAATGTTACAAATAAAAAATATGAGACTGGAGGAAAATTATCAGCTTTGTTGGGTCTGCTTTGAATGACCAAATAAATTTTTCATCAGAACTGATTTTTATTTGATATTTCTCCAGAGAGGTTCTGATGCTGAATTTATTATAACTAGATAAGCTTAAAACAGCAAGACTCCAACTACTAATGTTAGCCACCAAACCAAGTATATATAGACCAAAAAAACAATATGGAATACTAAAATGACCCTTACACTTAAGTGGATTTGGGAAACACGAGTTTGGTACAAAAAAATAGAAACTCCCTGGAGAACTCTTCAAATCAAACCCATGTCTCTAAAAATTTAGTAGCCTTGATTTTTCCAAGTCTACAAACCAACTTTAGGTCAATAAAAATTACCTCAGAAGAATGCTGTGTGTCAATTCCTAACATAGGCTCAATAAATCTTAGTTTTATGCTCTCTTTCTCTCATAAATGTTAATTTCAGTGTGCTTTTTAATGAATAAAAGCTTGAGGTGAATAATTGGTGATTTGTCCTGTATCTTTCATAATGTCTAATAGCATAAAAGATATCGTTTGTTTTATTTCATGTTATCTTTTCCTCTCATATTCACAATGAATGTTTCTTCATTCTCATTACAATTTTCAGATGTTCAACAATTTCCATTTGTTCAGCCCTCAACCCTTTTGTTGGTATCAGTTGCCATACTAGGCAGATATTTGACATCACTTGACCTCTTATCTCCTACTACTTTTGTTCAGTTACTTGAAATCCCCAAAATTATCTTCCTGCCAACCAACCTTTTCTTTTGTTCCCCTAAACATACCTTCTTCTGACTCTGATAAATCCTGAATTTATTATCACATCACTTTCCTGTATTTCCCCACCAAAATTACTATAAAATTTTTCTTCCCTGATTCCATTTTCTCAAGTCCAACTTACTTTGTGCCTGATTGCAATCTGCCTCTCACCACCATCTCATTACTGAAAAAGTTATAGTCTGTCTCTTTACTTCTCTCGCTTTTGTCTTTACTCTTTTTATCCCTCTTTAAGTGAGATATCTACATAATAATGTCATTGTTTTCTTCTCCTTTTGAGTTTTTTTTTCCCATTTACCACATTTTCTTTGAAACAGTTTTCTTTCTTCCATTCCTCGGGAGATCAAAATTTTAATTCTCCTCTTAATGCTTTAAGGACATCTTGAGATTCTGTGAATCTTCATTCACTAATTCATTCATTTAATAAAAACCTTTTGAATATGCCTCATACTATCCCAGCCTGGAAATATATAACTGTGAAAAGGCCAGAAAAAGTCCCAGATTTCTTTCAGCTGTGTCTTATATAAGATACAAACAATAAATCAGATGATAACAAAATGGTGTACTAAGGGTTACAATAGGGATTTTAAAGAGGGCCAGCCATGAGAATATATGGTGCAAATACCACATACTGGAGGAATGGAAGTGATCAGAGGAAAGTATGTCATCTAAGGCAATGGCATGACATAGAAACCAGTTAGATGGCTAAAATTAAAGAGAAGTAGTAATGTGACTGCTCACAAAGATAAATAAAGATTTTAGAGCCAACCAGAGACCAACAACAGAAAGAGGTCATTAGCACCCACAGGGATGAAGGAGAAAAGGGGGAAATAGTGTTATCAGAGTCCAGTGAGAGCCGGGCACTGAAGAAGGGGCAGCCCTTTTGGGAGCTATGGTCATAAAGGTTACAGCTGCAGTACCGAGGGAGAAAATACCCTGACCTCTCTGTTGCCTTAGCCTTCAGTCTCCCACTAGTGCCTGCCACTTACCAAACTTGACTCAAAGCAAGTTGGTAGGGAGCCCATGGTATCAGTCACCTGGAGTACTGAACAGGGCAGAGAATGCATGTGTTAGGATTGGGAGGATGGCATATAACCAGCGTAGACTACTTCTCTTGCTAATAACATTCATTCTTGCCTTTCCTTCAAATGAAGAAATTCTTACTCACAGTCCAGAGGAGGTGCAAACTGAGACATTGTACATTTGTGAAATCAAACGAAGATTGGTATGGCTGAGGTGTAAAGTGGGAGGTGGTGAGAGATAGGGCAGGGACAGCAGACTCTGAGATGATCTTCTAAACCAAGTTGAGAAATTTAGACTTTTTGTTTAGGAGCAATATAAAGACGTTCAATTTTTTTTTAAGTTGTTTTTTCTTCTTCTTCTCCTCAAAGCCCCCCAGCACATAGTTGTATGTTCTAGTTGTGGGTCCTCCTAGTTCAGCTATGTGGGGTGCTGCCTCAGCATGGCTTGATGAGCCATGCTATGTCCACTCCCAGGATCTGAACTGGCGAAACCCTGGGCCACCAACGCAGAGCATGTGAACTTAACCACTTGGCCATGAAGCGGCCCCCATTCAATGGTTTTAAGCAGGGGTGTGATAAGGTCATTTTCTTTTGAGAAAGGACATTTTAATTACATTAGAGAAATTAGACTGGGAGAATAAATGCAAGGAAATGAATTAGGAAACAATTGCAGTGTTTTAGGCGATAAATAATGGGATCTGGAGTAAAAGTAGCTATTGGAATGAAGATGAGATATAGAGAGATATTTAGAAAGTATAAACAATGGGACTTGGAAATAGATATACACAACCAGAGAGAAAGAGAGTGAGAGAGTGAGGGAGAGAGGACAGTAATAAGTAAAAAGAAGATGCCTATTTCCTAAATGTAGACATTTTACAAAGATCTACCCTTGGAATACTCTTTTCTTTTCTATAATATCTTCCTTGTCAAACTTATTTGTAATTACAAATGCCTCTATTATGTCAGTGTAACTGATTTCCAGACTATATCTCCAATTGAGATCTTTATTTTTTTGAAATCTAGCCTCAAGTTAGCAGTTGCAAGAAATTTCTACTTAGATATCACACTGATGTCTGAAACCCAACATGTTTGAACTGAGCTTGTTTATCTTTCATTCTATTTCTACCCATTTTTATGACTTCCTGTATTATTTAATGGTGCTATCATTCTCTAAGTTTCTCATTCTTAATATCTTTGAATCATCTTTCATTTATTCCTCTTTCTTGATTCATCATTATATCCAATCAGACAAATCTTGTCAAATCTAACTTTTTGTAACTCTTGCATCTGGATTTTCTTTTCTCCACACCTTGACTCTGCCTATACTATAATTTAGGCCACCATTTCCTTTCAAAAGGGCAATTATGATATCCTCCTAACTGACCTGATTAGATTTCTGTTCCAATACATTAAGCAAAATTAATATCTCCAACACACAATGTTGGTTATTTCATTCCTCTGATGCAAATTATCAAAATCAATATTTATGATCTGGTTTAAATCCATATTTACTATCTTTCCAATCATTGCATTTTTGTTCTGTTTCTTTTCATTCAAATTTAGTGAAAAATTCCTTTAAAAATCATGAAATTTGTCTTTTAACTGAAGTAAATTTTTTTAATCATGATTCAATTGCTGATCATGTTCAGTCCTTTGTGTTAAAACTGTCTAATCAGTTGTGAGTATGAAACCAATTATCTATAGCAAGAAATATAGATTTTCTAAATAATATGTTTTGATAGCAACATTAACTGTCATATGAGCTAAGGATATTAAACCATCTGGACCATATAGTTAGTTAACTTGGTAAAACTACTGTAAAAGATTGATTCTCTACTACCTTTTTAGACAGAATTATCTCAGTGCTTCTTAACAGTAATAGTTTCTTTAAGATGGCATTTTTATAACCATGAAGGAATTAATCATAATTGCTTAGTGAGAAAACATTTGACTTCCTGGAAATGAGATTTTTATATCTGTAAATGGGGATAATAGTACTTGCCCTACAACTTGACAGAATTGTTTTGAGGGCCAAAAGAGATTTGAGTGTAGATGATTTTAAAATACAAATATATTATATAGAGTTCCCATATCTGTAACTTCAAGATCTCGAACACATATAAGCAGGAGGTAACTGCTTGCTTTAATGGAAGGACTAGAATTAAATACGAATCTTTTCTGAAATAACTAACTGGGATGTTGGGCATTTTTAAGTAGTACTTAAACTCACTGAGTCAGTTTTTATATTTGAAATATTAGATTAATGTCTAATACTCATTTGTGTAGTCACTGCACTGTTTGGTGGGTAAGATTCTCATTAAGTCTTAATTTATTCAAATCTCCTTGAATAGACAAAATAGACTAAAATGTGAAATAAATTCCATGTAGTAAAGCTGAGTCAATATATTCAAAGTTGATATTCATTAATTAAATCTTACTGTTATTTTGGGGAAAAAATCAAACATATTGTACTTCAGTTTCTAACAAGTTTTCTGGCCATGTTAAGTTAAAATAAAGATCAGCTTGAAGCAGATGTTATTTGAATTACAAGAAAAAACAAAAACAACAGCAAGTGGTAGAAACAATTTCAAAACATGAGGGAAGGGGTTAGCATTCTTCAAACTGGATTTTTCATATCCCTGAGGTTCCACAGATGCCCCTAAAGGCCATTGCAGGGGTGGAGAAAAGCCCTACAACAGAATTCCAGAATCTTCACTCACCTTTCACCAAAGTGGTTTGTTCTCATTGGTTTGATATATAGAAGCTTTTCCAAAAATCTTTTGAGAAAAGGTTCCTATTGTATGTTTTCTCCTCCCTGCCACTTTCCTTAGTGATTCCCCCAAGAAAAAAGCTTGAAAAACTCTGTTGATGAGGAAGGCATTTCTTTTCTGTCATGGGTATTACTCTGTTACATCACATTGAAGGAATTGATCCAAATAATGGTGATATTACATCAATAAGAAAAGGTTAAACTACATGCACATAATTTTCTATCAGAATGCAACTAAGTCTTAGTGATAGGCTGAATAATGGCCCCCAGATATGTCCATGTTCTAGTCCCTGGAACAGAGGAATATTACCTTATAAGGTAAAAGGGACCTTGCCCATGTGATTAAGTTAAGGTTCTTTAGAAGGGAAATTACCCTGGGCCAATGAGGTAGGCCCAATGTAATCACAAGGGTCCTTATAAGAGGAATACAGGAGGATCAGAGTCAGAAGGGAAAAAGGTGTGGTGATAGAAGCAGAGGGCAGAGTGATGTACTTTGAACATGGAAAAAGGCACCACATTCCAAGGAATACAGATGAATCTGGAATACACTAGAATCTGGAAAAGGCAAGGAACTCGATTCTCCCTTATCCTCAAGAAGGAAGAGCCCTTCTGGCACTTTGACTTTAGTCCACTGAAACCGATTTCAGACTTAGGACTTTCAGAACTGTAAGAGAACAAATGTGTGTTGTTTAGACCACTAAGTGTTTGGAAATTTGTTACAGTAGATTTAGGAAACTAATAGAGTATGTAAGACATTTGTGTATCCATGGTTGTGGTAGCAATACGATTGTCATTACTATAACTTCATGTGACAACAATCTCTATGCAAGTTACTATGATATTTTTCTGAGTCATTCACACATTTGTTATAAACTAAATGCATATCGTGTATTTAATGGCTGTTTTAGGTTTTGCAGATAAGCAAATTATTGTTCCACAGTCTCAAATCTTGAGGGTTTAGGAATATGGTTGAAGAGAAAGATATTTGGGAAGTAATTATGGTAACGTGTTGAATCTTTGTGGTATTGTGATTTACAATAAGAAATACATTTCTGTTTTTTGTCCCAAGTTCCAGACACAGAGCTCCTAAAACCCTTATAAATTCCTAATTGATAAGAGCACCAGGAGCGTCTTTTATTCTAATGAGGTGACTCTGGGTGGGCTCCTGGATGGGGACTGGTCACCAGTAAGACCAAACCATGATTACAAGCTTGGAATTTTCAGGCCCCTGACTCCCCAATTCTCTTGAGAAGAGAGAAGGGTTAAAATGGAGTTAATGATCCATCATGCCTATGTGATGAAACCTCCATAAAAATCCCAATAGTATGGTGTTCAGAGAGCTTCCAAGTCAATGAACACATCCACAATGGGACGATGACCCACCCCAACTCCACGGGAATGGAAGCTCCTGTGCTCAGGACCCTCTCAGACTTTGCCATGCTTATCTCTTCATCTGGCTGTTCATCTGCATCCTTTAATAAACTGGTAAACGTTAAGTAAATGTTTCCCTAAGTTCTGTGAACTGCTCTATAAAATTAATTGAATCTGATGAGGCGGTCATGGGAACTTCAGATTTATGGTTGATTAGTTAGAAGCACAGGTGACAACTTGGACGTGCAATTGGCACCTGAAGTGAGGTGGGACTGAGTCCTTAACCTGTGGGATCTGACACTATCTCTAGGTAGGTGGTGTGGGGAAAAAAAACCCATATATCTGATGTCAGAAGTATTGTGAGTGTGGTAACAGTGTGAGAGTAAAGGAGAACCAGATAGGAGGAGAGAAAGACTTAGGGTTTTCTAACATAATCCTACGAAAGAGGGTGCATAAAGGAACACTATGAGAACCTACTCTTATCTGGGAAAGGGCCAGAAAAACTTCCGTGGAAGAGATGATGCCTGAGTTAAGTTATAAAAAGTCAGAAGAAACTTTCCAGGGATATTAAGTTTGAATAGGAAATTCTAGTCAGAAAAAGAGCAAATACAAAATACGACAAGAAAAATGTTAGTCTATCCTAGCAAGTACAAAAACATGGAGTTTGGGGAATAGAGAGTGATTCTATTCCCAAAGAGAGAAATCCCAAAGAGCATTGTTAAGTATGTTTATATCAGGCTGATGAATGCTTGCACTGGAATACAACCCACCTATCATATTTCATAAATAATTTGAAAACGAGGAAATCATGCTTATTAAGTCATAAATGAAGGTGGGTGGAATGGTTAATTTGTTCCATGACAGAATGAAAACAGTGTTTTAAAAATATGCATTGTGTTGGGGCCGGCTCTGTGGCCGAGTGGTCAAGTTTGCAGGTCCCACTTTGGCGGCCCAGGGCTTCACGGGTTCGGAGGATCCTGGGCGTGGACCCAGCACCACTCATCAAACCATGCTGAGGCAGCGTCCCACATAGCACAACCAGAAGAACCTACAACTAGAGTACACAACTACATACTGGGGTCTTTGGGGAGAAGATAAAAATAAAACAGGAAGATTGGCAACAGGTGTTAGCTCAGGGCCAATCTCTAAAAAAAAAGTACATGGTGTTTACAAAATGAGCACCAATGTTTCTGCCAGCTATGGGCTTATACAATTCTGTTAAGTCTAAGTGAAATTAGTTCTAAATTCCTAAGATGATAGAAATAAAGCTTTTGAATACATCATACAAAAAAATCCGTGTTTAATAGGAAGGTCATGTTTTCTTTCATTTTTAAAGAACCTATTATTAATATAATTTTTTGCTTGGCATGAAAAAAAGTTTTTTCAAATATTTGTATGTTACCATGTATACAAATATCTGGACATTTAAAAGGATCATTTATTGCCATTGTTCGTCTGTTTGTTTTGTTTTGTTTGTTTTGCATAGCTTTTCATTAGGATGTTCAAGGATAGTGCAGCTGTAGTCAAGGCCTTTATTTATTTTGTTCTATTCAGGATAACCTCTTACTTTAGCAGTGGTAATTTCACAATCCTCACTCCTTTTCTCCACCACTCTTTTAGTGAAGTATGAATGTCTATTATTTGCCACTGCTGTTACTCCTCTGATCTGAAGGCCACCTGTCACTGAAAAGAGTTAGCATGCTCCAGTGCGGCAGATACGATGTTTTTAAATATATTCTAAGATTTATTTAATAGGTTTGACCTTTCCAGAAATTGTCCTTATCCATCATTATAGTACATGATCAATCATTTCATACTTCATCATCTATAAAACAAGCATTAAAAATAGGGGAAAGAGTTTACATTCTATTTTTCTCTGGAGATTTATATCAAAACAGTTTGGACAGCTCTGTTAATTAAGGATGGGAAACTCAAAAATGTGGACCAATAGGACCACCTTTAAAAGGGTCAAGGTCTTAACTGAACCTTCTCTGAATCTATATTTTACTTTACACTTCAGAGACATAAAGAGTGGGTCCAGTAATTTTTCTTTGGCTTATTTCGGTGTGACTGGTCTGTTTGAATAAATATGCCTTGAATTCTAAGTTCTTTATTTATTTCCCCAACATCTTCATTAGTTTAAAGTTCAGGTAGTAGTTATTATTTTTCAAATGCATAAAATAAACAGTTCCCAGAATGGTTAATGAATCACCTGTTTTCTATGATCAGATGCTGCCAAAAATTTAACTGTTTCAAGGTTGGCTTATTATCTTGACTATCGCTGCAGTCTCGCTCCGAACAATGGATAGACTTTGAAGTGGTTTACTTAGTGGGTCTGTATTTAAGATCAATAATTTAGAATGGGTAGCTTTTAACTCAGTACTTTACCCAAATTAACATTTTGTAGAAGAACTTTAAATTTTTAAAGAAAATAAAGGTTCCTGAAGGGTCACTTCTGGAGCATGACTTGGTCTCAGCTTTCCAATATAATTTATAACAATGTCTATCAGGATAAAAAGTATTTTTTTTCCTAACAGCCAGTGTATAGGCTCACTAAACACTAGCTGGATTAATAAATGTCAGAAGAAAGTCTAAGGTATTTTATTACAGCCTCTTTTATTTTTATTTTAAACTACTAGAAGAGCAGTAGATGAAGAAACAGAGTGATAATTCTGTTTTTAAAATATAACTAAAAACACAACAAGCAAACCATCTCTTTACTATTCCTTATCAGAAAGTCAAATCTAGCAAGGGAAAAAAATTGGAGGAAGGACTGTTGCAGAGCGAGAGACAGCTCGTATCTATTTCATCTGTGCTATTAAAGACAAAATATGCAAAGGTGTTATTTCTAATATTATTTAAAAAATAATATGTGTGTTTAGCCATATAGGTCATCAAAATTCAAATATAAGGATAGAAGCAATATTCTATTTAATGATAAGCATAACCTACATATGATCATAAAGTATACAGCTCAAAAACAGAGTAGATCCCACTCTGCTGAGCCTCTGAGAATAAACTTTTAGAGTTTTCTTTTAAACCTACCATGTTTTATATAATAAAATTTCATAAGGTAATAGAATATTTACAATGCTTTTATCAGTCTATTTATCTAAACTAAATATTCATTCTGTATCTTCATTTGTATAAATCAATAGGCTACAGAGTTTTAAATATCCAGTAAAGATAGTAATGATTCTCATGTACTGTGGCTACTTTGATTGATATCTAGATGATCTCTCTAATATGCCAAGATATTTGGAGGAAAAGTAAAAGCAACAACAGCAACAACCAGAACAAAAACTTACTCATCCAGATGTTTTCCCTTCATGATAACAAATATTTGAAAACATCTGGATGATTAGATCTTTCACTTTTCATATAGATGTGAAATCAAAGCTATAATTAGACATGTTAATCTGTCTATAATTGAATGAACTCTGGAATATATTCACTAGATAGTGGAACATCCTAAATGATCTTGAAAATCATTATTTATTTTTGCAGAAAGTCATTGTCTTTCTTCCAAAGTGATTTGTTTGGTAAGCTTTTGACATTTTCTCCACCTTTAAAATAATCAATTAAAAAAATAATCTCCCTCTATCTCCATATTTATTTCCACACAAACTAAATGTGAGAATTCAGTTTTACTCATAAAACCTACACCAAATTCAGAGAAATAATAAAGAACAAAGACAAAGAGTGTGATTGATGCTAAACTAATGAAACAGCTGTGAAATGCAGGATATCCCATGGAGATACACCTGAATTCATATCAATCATAAGCTTTTCCTTCTTTATTTTGGTTATATGAAAACAAAATTCTTCACTTCAGTAGTTTTTCCATTAGCATCCCTTTAAACTTGCATACTGTTAATTAAGGGTGTTCTTGATGTGCTGCATGTTGTAATTCGAGAAGATTTTGTGTATTTGAAATTTAGACGAGGAATACTATTCTATTTTTAGACAAGTAAACTAGAGCTCAAAGAAAGTCAAATAACTCACTTGATATCTAGTACTCAGTGGGTCACTTTGCTAAATTTGAACCCAGCTTTCTTTTACCTAGGCCTTTACTCTTTGCACTACATTAAGTTGCCATACAAAATAGCTGAATATTAGACCATTTAAAAGAGAATATTAATATTACAAGAGAATATCAGATTTTATTTAACTAAAATGATAAGACAATTCAGAATTGAAAACCTGTGTCCAACGAACAAAGATAATATGTTTTATTATTATTGGATGTGTGTCACCCCAATTGCCTCACTTAGTGTAGACAATTGTCCTCTTGCAAAACCAGTTACTAAAGTGTAAACACTGCATAAGGAACAACTGTAAATTACTGATCTTTAGGCAAGGTTTATATCATAAAGAGAAAGTAGAAATAATCTCCTTAGTTTGCTGAACTTAAAAGCTCTTTGAACATTATTTTTACTTGATCGGTTTTAAAAGCTCCAAGTGAAGATTTCAAAGAAGAACCAAATCTATATATTTTGAAACTGTTAATCCTGATCTTAAATAAATCAAAATATTTTTCACTTATTTTGTGGATTCAGATTAGTGCTTTCTAGTCCTAATGATGTCACTTCAGATATAAATGATGGCTTTTATGTCAGGCAACCAGAAATATGTTTCAATTTAGTACAACTAGTTGGTAATGAAATAAAACCTAGAGAAGCCTCTGGAAGGTAAGCATGCTTAGTAATATCACAGCTCTCTCAAACTAGCACAAACCAGAAGTTCCAGAGGGCTGAAATCTGGTGGACAAGAACTTTTGTAGGTAGGAAAGAGTAAACAGATTTTAGATTCAATTATGGGTCAGAGAGTCAGGTAATAAAAGATAAGGCATCAGCAACACAAAGTATGCAAGGGAACCAGAGACAAGAGCAAGATCTAGTGAAGATCAATTTTAAAGTATATGAAATAAATTTTAATTGGCTCATAATAGGTGATAGAAAAATATAAATTATTGCTACTTCTTTAATGTCAACCTTAAAAACTGGATTTTCCTTCGTAACGTGAGTGTTGGTTACAGATGGTATTTAAAGGTCAAATAATCCTATGCATCAGTGATTCCAGTATGACATGTTGATGATTTTGGTTGTTTCTAACTGGGGCAACCAGAATGACCATTTTGAACCCTGATCACAAGGGCTAATGATATCTTGACCAGTTGAATCTTTTATCCTTCTATTACTGGGTAAGAACAGTCTTTGTCAATAAGATTCCTTGTCTCCCCAGAATTTTAGTATTCGACTAACAGATCTTCTGTAATTTAAACTCACTTCTTAATTTTTTATAAGTTTGACTTCTGCCATCGATATTTCTAATGCATTTTAATTTTAATTTAAAGTTGTTAAAGAATCAGAGAGATGGATTACTTGAGCCACAAGGAACACATCCAGCACAGGTAGGTCTCTTCTAATGTGGCACAACAGCTATTTGAGATAGTTCAAAATAACAAATGAAAGATAAATTCCAACTCTAAAAGAATCATTGATACCTTCTGGGAACATAATTGGAACATTCTCTTAAATTTGAGATAAGAAGAAGACTGATAATTTTAAAAATATAAGACTCAAATAAAAATCTTCCATTTGAGACCCCTCGTAGGGTAGTGTGCAGAGTAGAAGTTTGGGAGTCAGAGAAACCTTGATTCAAATTCCAGCCCCATTAACTGGGGCGATTTATTGAATCTCTCTGATTCTCAGATAACTCATTTTGATAATTACTCCTTTGTAGATCTTTTGGAAGGATCAGCTTAGATGATTTACTTAAAACTTTTAGCACACTGCCTAGCATAAGATTTTTAGCACATAGTAGCTATTTTGCTAAGTAATAAAAAATGTAAGTGTGTTTGTGGCTAAATTTATAGAAATACTATTCCTGAGATAGTACTCAGATTAAAATCTCCAAAAAAATATGCATTTTCAGTTCAGATATCCATACCAACTCAATTTAAAATACAGAAAGGCATTTCTTAAGATAGAAATATTTTATTTTTGTGCATGATACAAAATTTAAAATAAATGGCTTAGAGATAATGTTCCAGTGCCAAATATAGCAAATTCTTTATTGTTCCAAAAATTCAAATATTTCATTAAAATACATTTGAAAATTGCATATAAGTGCTTATAGTGTACTTATACATTTTATATTCTAAATCAGAATTTTCAAAACTGTTTTTTGCACAAATAATTCATTTACACCCACCAATCACTGAATCTATTTAGCATCTTTTGAAGAGGTGTAATTTTTTGAAAAATGTGACATTTGTTTTTGTGCCAGTGCATTTGTCAACATTAGTGTAATTAGCTGAAGTTTCATCAACTAGCTGGTGCAATCTGTTCAGAAAGCAACTTTGAATTTTGAATAGTCTTATAGATTACAGTTAGAGTTTAAGCCTATGGGATTTAATTTTAGTTCTTATATGTGAAAAACAGAAGAAAATACTTTTGAATAAAGTCAGCATGATTTTTAAAAATTCAGATTATACAGTATAGAAAGGATTTTTGTAGTATCAATAAAAATTTTAGGAAAGTATTAAAAACAATCTCCCTGAAATTCTCAATTACCCAGACAAAGTCATTTTGTTACATAGCGAATAACCACACAATGTGCTATCAACGCATTTATTTTAAATGAAAGAATAGTTCAACTTGGCTTAAGTCAGAAGAAGGAAACAAAGATGCTAACAATTATATTCCTTATTGATTGGAATTTGTCTCCACCATGAGGCAGCAGAAGAAGAGGCTTAGAAAAACTTTAAATAATTATTTTATCAAGATACATTTTTGTTGAGGTGGATAAAACTTTGCTTTTACCTTGGTACAGAAGCTCTTATACATGTAAGAATAATTTTAGAAAGTGTGAGAGAAAGGCTTAGATTGTTTTTTCCACAACAGTATAGAATATATTTAGAGCAAAAACCAAATTTGAGGAACAAGGAATAGAAAATAGTATCTCTGATAATGAATAACTTATGCTATGACAATATTCAGTCTACCAAGCAGGTGGTCTCTTAGATTCAATGGCTAAACCTAAATAGAACGACGGGAAATAGAAGGTTGAAAATACTCATTTTTAATGCCAAATAACCTAGATTAAGGAGTTAGAATTTTAAAAAATTCATACAACTATCCCATACCTGTTTACTGTTAATTTCCCTGTAAAGATACACACAGAGGCGCGCACACAGACAATATATTGTGGTCCCTGTTTTCCAGGAGTTTATGCTTAAGTTGGGGAGAAAGATATGTGGAGGATAAAATCCTTATTTTATTAACCAGTGAAATCTAAATACTATTACATGAAAAATTCGGCATCGTCATGGAAGAGATGGCTCTTGAAGGATAGGCCAATTATTTTAATTGGTTGAAATTCATCTTTGGATAAGAATTTCGTGTCAAAAACTACATGAAAAGTATATAGGTGGGAAATACAAGAGGTCAAATTCTGTAAGTGGAATATACTTGTGGGAGTGAGTGAGAGAAAGGTCTTAGATGTATTCATTTATTGATCATTAAATAAAATTTGAAGGCCTGCTAATTTTAGTCCCTACACTTGTTTTAGGCAGTAGGGATGATTAACACAGCATTGCCCTTGAAATACTTAAAATATTAAGACAGAGGCAGAACGTAAATGTCCACAACAATATTTGTAAGAAAAATTGATTTATAAAAAGAAGGAAAATCCAAACAAAAGGGTAGTATGGTACTTAAGGTAGTAAAAATACTCTCAACATAGGAGATCATGATGGAGGTGGCGCTGATCCAGACTTGAAGGATAGGTAGAATTTAGATATGGAGAGATCAGATGATGAAACACATACTAGTCCTCCAATTTGTCACTGCCCTCCTGATAAGGTTTTGATCACCTTTGTTAATTCCTTAGCCCTCAATACAAGTGTGAGGAAAGAGGGGTTTAATTAATATTGGGGAAATAGAATTATAAAGAAGTCATTGAACACTATCATAAAAGTGATGAATGTTAAATGTTGAATAAAAGTGGTCAAAGTGGATATCCTTTCTTATTCCAGATCTTACAGGAGAAGCCTTCAGTCTTTCACGATTTAATGTATTGTTAGCTGTAGGTTTGTAGACATGCCTTTTATCGGGTTGAGAGAATGCCCTTCCATTCCTAATTGCTGAGAATTTTTATCAAGAACTGAAGTTATATTTTGTCAAATGCTTTTCTGCATTCATTGACATAATCTTGTACTTCCTTCTTCTTTAGACTAAACATAGTGCATAATATTGACCTGGATGAATTCTACTTTGTCATTAATATTCTTTTTCTATATTGCTGATTTAATTTGATAATATTTTGTTGAGGATGTTTGTTTCTCTGTTTATCAGAGAAATTGGCCTGTAGTTTTTTTTTGTTTCTTTGTCTTTGGACTGTCTTTGTATTGTTTAGGTATCAGAGTAATCCTACTCTTGGAAATTAATTGTGAAGTGTTTTCTCTTCTTCATCTTTTTGGAAAAGATGCCCAAGTATTGGTGTTATTTAGTCTTTAAACATTTGGTAGAATTCATCAGTAAAACCATGTGTGCATAGAGATTACTTTTCAGAAGATTTTACCTATAAATTCAATTTCTTTAATAGTTATAAGGTTATTAAGGTAATCTATTTCATCTTGGGTGAGTTTTAGTAGTTTGTGATTTTTGAGAAATGAGTCTATTTTATCTAATTTGTCAAATTTATGTGCATAGAATTGTTAGTAGTATTCTCTTATTATCTTTTCAATAATATTTTTGTGGGGTCTGTAATATTCTTGTTATCTTTTTAATAACACCATCAGGATCTGTAGTGATATTCTTTCTTTCATTCTTCATATTAATAATTTGTTACTTCTTTTTTTTCCTTTTGTTAGTATCCCTAGAGGTTTATCCATTTCATTGCTCTTTTCAAAGAACTCTACTTTAAGTTTCATGATTTTCTTTTGTTCTCTTTCAATTTTATTGATTTATCCTCTTTATTATTTTCTTCTCAGTTGATTTTAAAATTTCCTTTGTTTTCCGGTTTCTTTAGGTGTGTTCTTAGATTGTTGATTAGAAATTATTTTTGTAGTATAAGCATTGAATGCTATAACTTTTCTATAATGTACTGCTATAGTTGTATCACACAAATTTTGACACATTTTATTTTCGTTTTCATTCAGTTAAAAATATTTTCTGTCTCCAAGACTTCCTCTTTTATGCATGGATTTTTTAGGACTTAATTTATTGAATTTCCAAATGATTGAAGATTTTCCTGTTATTTTCCTCTTACTGATTTTTAGTTTAACTCCAATTTGCTCAAAGAACATATTTTTCATTATTTTAAGTCTTTTAATTGTGTCCAGGTTTGTTGGATGGCCGAGGATATAGTCTGCTAGGTTGAATTTTCCATGTGCACTCGAAAAGAATGGGTAACCTGGTGGTGTTGGGTGTCTATAAATGTCAACTAGATCCAGTCAGTTGACAGACCTGTTTTGCTCTTCTAAAAACTTGTTGATTTTTATTTCTACTAATTCTGTCTATTACTGGGAGAAGAGTTTTGAAATATCCAACTAAAATTGTAGATTTGTCTATTACTCCTTTTAATTTTGTCAGTTTTTGCTTTATGTAGTTTGAAACTCTGTTTTTAGTTGAATACATATTTAATATCTATTTAGTATTTAATATTATTTTTTTTAGTGAATTGACACTTTACTCATTA